>NW_022681473.1:79675831-79828331 GCF_009764315.1 Trachypithecus francoisi | reverse complement strand
TGATTTTTTCTGGACCACCAAAGCACTGCTCATCTGCCAAGAAATATGGATATTGAAAATCACCTTAAACGGAAAATCCTCTCATGCAGGCATTTTCCTGACCCTGAAAAACTGTTACTGTTTATTCACCCAGAAAATGTCCGTTCGTTCTTCAAGACTCATCCAAACAGATTTGATTTTTGATTCTATATGCCTAATAGATAGATATTTATGGCAGTTATCATGCTGTATTGGGATTATTGCTTTACTATTGTGTCTGTTACTTCTACTAGATTTTGAAGTCTTGTTGAAAGAACTTCTTTATTCTATCTCTGCCTCCACTCTCATGACCTAACCTGGATTTTACCATTACACAAAACCGCCAAACCTCTGTAATTACAAAGTCGAGAATCTTGCTTTATAATCAATGTTTCCGTTCTTTTTAGATTGGTTTTTCTGTATCTCAGTTTAAATCTGTCTGATTACCTTTGAACCAGAGTTTATTATTCTCTGTAGTTCTTGCAATTTGGGGGCCTCATCTTTTTTCACCCATCTCTTACTTCAGATCTTCTAGTGCATAATTTCAGAAACTTAGTGTGAAAGGTAAGAAGACAGAGTACAGGGGATCACGCCTGTAATACCAGCCCTTTGGGAACTGCAGTGAGACGATTTCATGATTCAAGAAGTATGTTGTGGCGAGCACCTGTAGTCCCAGCTACTGGGGAGGCTGAGGTGGGAGCATAGCTGGAGCACAGATCTTGAGGCTGTAGTTAACTGGGATGCCCATCTCTGCCATCTCTGTACTCCAGCCTGGACGACAGAGGGAGACCCTGACTCAAAACAAACAAACAAAAAAGTAACAATATAAAATATCCTACTAATATATTTGTAACATTAATCATGTTGAAACATATTGGATATATTTGGTTAAAAGATTTTATTAAAATTAATTTCACCTGTTTCTAATTGTTTCATAATGTCACTATAAAAGGTATTTCCACTACGCAGCCATAAAAAGTCATGTCATTTGCAGGGACAGGGATGGAGCTGGAGGCTATTATCTTTACAAACTAACACAGGAACAGAAAACCAAATAGTGCATCTTCTCACTTATAAGAGGGAGCTGAATGATGAGAACATATGGACACATAGAGGGGAACAACACACACTGGAACCTATAGGAGGGTAGGGGGTGAGAAGAGGGAGAGGATCAGGAAAAATAACTAATGGGTGCTAGGCTTGAGACCTGGTTGATAAAATAATCTATACAAAAAACCCTGATGACACAAGATTACCTATGTGACAAACCTGCGCATGTATTACTATACTTAAAATAAAGGTTTAAAAAAGTATTTTCTTCTCTCTCCTTTACAGTTTCTCTGCAAATGCATGAATTAAAGAAAAGCAATGAATATATTTTTTCATGGGATAGCATTTAAGATACATAGAAACAGAACTTCTGAGATTTAATTAAAACAATGTTAAGAAGAAAATGTATAGCATTACATTCATCTGTTATTTACAAATAAAGGTCTATCCCAAATAACCAGATAAACAAAAGTAAATTCATGCCAAAATATAAAAATAAATAAAAATTTAAAAATTGCAGAATATTGATTAAAAAGCATATAATATATAAAATCAACAAAGTCAAAAGTAGGCTTTATTTATTTATTTATTTATTTAGAGACAGAGTCTCACTCTGTCACCCAGGCTGGAGTACACTGGTGTGATCTTTGTTCCCTGCCATCTCTGCCACCTGGATTCAAGTGATTCTCCTTCCTTAGCCTCCCAAATAGCTGGGATTACAAGCACGTGCCATCACAGTAGGCTAATTTTTGTATTTTTAGTAGAGCTGGGGTTTCGCCATGTTGGCTAGGTTGCTCTCAACCTCCTGACCTCAAGTAATCCACCCACTTCGGGTTCCCAAAGTACTGGGATTACAGGCATAACCCACCACGCCCACCAAAAGTAGGCTCTTTAAACAGACACATTAAATTGATAAATTCTTAGTGAGACTCAATTTAAAAATGGAGAAGGGGAGTTCAAATAAAAAATAAATAGGCAAACAGGTCATCCAGAAATCAATATGTTCATAAGAAGATGTTAAGGCCATTTTTATGTGAATACACTTGATGATTAAGATGAGTTGAGAAATTTCCTTGAAAAACATATCTGACAAAAACTGACAGAAGAAACCATAGACAAATCTAAGAGACGATTTAGATTCTAAAAATTTACCCTATCATTAAAAAAACAAAACTACTCCCAAAGAAAAACCCAGTGATCTTTTTCAGCGAAATTTTCAAAACATTCAAGAAAGAAATCACACACTTTTAGACAAACCCTTCTAGAGAACAGAAAAAAGCAGTAATACTTCTCAACTCATAACTTTGCTTTTCTGTCGGGTTTTTCTTTTTCTTTTTGTAGACAGCTTCCCTCTCTGTTGCCCAAGCTGAAGTGCAATGGCAAGATCATAGTTCACTGAAGCCCAAAACTTCCAGGTTCAAATGATCCTCCTGTCTTGGTCTCCCAAAGTGCTGGGATGACAGGCTCTAGCTGCTTTGCCAAGCTCCAACTTATCACTTTGATATTCAATCCTGATAAGTGTATTACAAGAAATGAAAATTGCAGTACAGACTCTAAAATAAATATAGGTGCAACAATTCAAAAAAGTTAGCTAGCTAATTAAATCTTGTGAGAGAGAAACTCATTTCATCTCCAAGTGGAGCTTATTCTAGAAAGGTTGACTAATGTATCATCAGAAGTTGAAATAAAGTAATCACCACATGAACAGGATGAAATGCATATCATTGTTCCTGTAAAAAGAGGAAGGAAACATTTGATACAATGAAATGGTCATTTATGAGTTTAAAAGTACTCTAGCATGCATGGCAGAGCTGTCTTGAAATAAAAAAGAAAAGTGAGAGTAAAATTAAAAATGTATTTAAAACATTATCAAAAGCATCAAATACATGGAAATAAATGTAACCAAAATGCACATCTCTAAGGAAAGATGAACCCAGGGAGCCCTGGAGAGCAGAGAGCTTTCTGCATGGGGAGCTCAGGCCTTCTCCTCTGGCAGGCATTACTAGGAAGTGGACGTGACCCAACTCTCTCTCAACACTGCCAAATTGGAGATTAATTTCAACATGTGATTTCGCAGGGACAAGTCAAACCATAGAATATACGATGGTTTAAATGATGACAGTCTCCATCATTTCAAGTCTTATTTTCTCCTTCCCTATCACTTTATTGTTCTTGTGTTTATACTGAAGATCCAGGTGAAGTTTCAACATCAGCACTATCCAATAAAGTTTTGCTGTAGTTAATTCAAACCTAAAAATAATGGTATTTTCTTAAATTGTGAATCTGGGATTCAATCTATTTCTTGATTTTGTTTTGGCAAAATCAAATTTGGCAGTGTTGAGAGGTAGGGCCTACTGGGAGGTGATTCATGCCTTTGTGTTGTTGGAGTAAGATGTGGTGGTGAATTTTAGCTTCAGCAGGAATGGGTTTGTTCATGAGCGAGCAAGTTGTTAAAAAGAGTCTGTCCTTTAGAATTTGTGCTCCACCATGTTAGCTACATTTTGGGAAACTTAAATGCAAGAATATTTCTTAATATTAACTCTTTTATTTGTTAACATATTGGTTTATTAGTTACACATGTATTATACACTATGTTCTAAGCATTGCATTAGAAAGTGAGAATATAGCAGCAAATAAGAAAAATCCTGGCCTTACCATCTTAGAATTTACAGTCCAGTAGTAATTAGTACCTACAAATTGAATGAGAGTTCGTTGAATATTATGAAGGAGATAACATAATATGCTTAGAGTGTGTCATAATAATAACTGTCTGGTCTACAGAGGGTGGGAGGAATTCTCTAAAAGGCTTTGTTTGAGGCTTTCTGGCAAGTAATGAGTGATTAGGAATTAGAGACATAATCTGCCAGGTACTCGGATCTACCCACTTAGATCACATTTCAAGAGAAAACTAAGCACTTTAGTTTAGTAAGCTGAGATAGTTAGCAGGTTATTCTTCTACCCCAACCTGTTTTAAATATGTGAGCAAAACACATTGTTTACAATGTGAATATGCCTTGAATAAGTTGTATAAAATGAAACAAACAAGATACAAAGAGCCACATATTGTATCATTTGATTTGTATGAAATGTCTATAATACACAAGTCCACAAAGATCTAAAGTACATAAAGGGTTGCCAGGTGGGTCGGGGGGTGGTGGAAAGTGTAAAGAATAAAGAGTAGGCTGGGTGTGGTGGCTCACGCCTGTGATCTCAGCACATTGGGAGGCTGAGGCGGGTGGATCACCTGAGGTTGGGAGTTCAAGACCGGCCTTACCATCATGGAGAAATCCCGTCTCTACTAAAAAAAGTCAAAATTAGCCAGGCATGGTGGCACAGACCTGTAAAATATTCTCAAACACATGAAATCAGGATTCATTTCTCACAGATAATCAGTAATGTAAAGCCTTTCATTGAACCTATTAAGCTAAAAGCCAGATCTCCTCATCTATGGGCGCTTATTTAAAGCGTCACTGAACAAAGAGAAAGTTGAGTCCTGAGTGTGTGTGCACCTGGGTGATTGGGAAAAAATGTCAAAACCAGAACACATGGGCTCAGTCCTTTATACTTCATATGCCCAGTGTCCTCACAGAGCCTCATTAAGTCTCTCATTTCTTTGTGGCTCCACTATGAACTGGCAGGGGTGTCTGTCTCACATACTCTAAGGATACCTGCGAACCACCATGGCTCTCCAAACCAAGACTAGGAGCCACAGCAAGGTTTAGGAGCCTAGCGGAGCAGTCTGTGGTGTCATGTGATGTGTTCTGGGAGCTGAAAAGCAGCATTGTGCCACAACTCGACAAATTGAGGATGACGTACAGGAAGGTCCAAATGGCTAAAGCCCAAGTCCTAGATTGTGAATCCCTTAGCTGAGACCTTCAGTCATTTTCTGCTGTCTTTTGAGGCAGGCTGGAGAGCTCCAGACAGTGGGACTTGAGATCTGTGACTGTTGTATGTCATAATGGCATCTTAGAACCTTGAGTGTGAGAAGCAGATGAACTCTCCATCTCAGGTGATACGCAAATGTGTCCTTTTTCTAATTGATCTTCTATTGCAAATGTTAGAAGTTTCAAAGGACTTTTAAAAGGCTTTTGCTGGCACTTTCACCCGTTGCTATCTTAAATTTGGGTTCTCTCTCAATGATTGGCTCTTTTCTTTTTCTTCGCCTCTTCCTAAATTTCTATTCTTTCCCTTATTCCCATTTCCTTGCCTTTCTCCTGGCTGGGCTGCCTTACAGTTTATCTGTCTTGTTGCTGTTACTTTGTTCAAATAAATTTTAACCCTTGTGCAAGGTTCTCATCCAATTATTAAATATAGGTACAGGATATATATATACACACACACAATTACTGTGTATATACAAATACCATATTATATAAATGTATGCATAACACACCCATGCACCCAACACCCACACACATGGCTTTGAGAAAGGCACTTTGTTGTAGGAATGTGGCTTATGAGCAGTGAGTTTGGGAATGAAATCCAGGCACTTGAGCTTCAAGACATTGCTCTTAACCATGATACCATGTTACTCTCGGCTGGCTTTTTCAGAGTAGGTACTAATACACAGTAGAAGCCTCATGCCAATTCCGGGAAATGTAAGCACTCAAGAATTATTTTGAAATATGCGGGAAATGTTGCTTGTTGTCTTCTTTACCAGTATCCCTTGTTCTCTACAACTTTGCTTTTCCTCACCAAGGGTTACTTTTCTGACAAATTTATGCATGCATTCCATTAAAGAAAGAGAATTTTACTTTGTGTCAGACACTGATAGAAACTCTCTTTCTCCATATATGCCTGAACTTGACTGTCCTCTTTCTGTTCCCATTAGTTAACTCCAAATACCTTTTACCCTTTTAAATGTCATAAGGGTGTGATTGACCAGTTCCAAGGGCATCAACTTTTGCTTTCTCCTCCTCCCTTAGAATCCTGCATCTGCACTGCTGGTCTCAGACAAAACAGGCAACCCCTATTTCCCATTCTGGGATATTTTAATGACCAACTTTTCTTATGTTGTGAATTTGAAGGGCAAGGACAGATAATTGGAACGCGGATAGACAGGGACCTGTGTTCTGAGAACTGGGCCAGAAGACTGACAGAGGCACAGAAGAATTTCAGAGTGATTCTGGCTGGCATCATGGTTCAGTAAGGGCAGAGGAGTGGAACATATGGGCACAGGGTGAGAGGCCTGTGACAGGACAGAGCCTATCTCTTTTGCAGCAGAATGTTAATAGACATTAGATTTTTGTAAACAAAGGACATCTCTCTGAGTCAGCATCAAAAACCTCCACGATCTGGAAGAATGAAGAGTCACAGGACCTAGCCTCACCTTCCCTTTTGAGTATGAGAGTCTACAAGGCAGTGAGAATGGAAAAGCTTTTATCTGAGGTTAAAGCCAATGTCTCTCTCTTTAGTCCACACTTACTGGTAAGGTCCAGGGGATGACTCAGCTACAGGTTTCTGAACTTCTGACTTTTGAGGGAAAGACTTTGTCACCCTCTATGCTGAAGGTATTCTATATACTATGAACCCCAGTCAGTGGCTCTTAACATCAAGAAATCTTGGGAAGTAGAAGGCATTCAGAAGGCCTACATGAATAGTTTGCAGCCACATATAGACATCAGAAGGGGGTTCCTGACAAGGATGCACTGACCTTTTATATCCTACTGTCCTAGAATTACCGTGTCTGTCTCTAGTCATCTTAAAGGAGATGGACCACCCCTTCCACCCCTCTACTTCAGTATTGGGTGCATCTTCCTCAGTGATTTTGCTGTATTGTGTTCATAATGAGTGTCCAGTTGATACCAAATCTTGAAGAAAATTTCCAAAAGAATATTTACCTGGTCAATTGTCAATTGCCCTTTTACAGGAATCTGGAACTTGAATGGTGTTTCTATAAGGGGCTCGTTGGATCTCATGTTTTACAGGACCCTGAGTCTCTGGATATAGTCCTCAATGTCCACTTCTTAGAAAGAGTAGGTGTAGTAGGTTATATTCCTCCCCCATTCTCCCTAAAAAGTGCTAAAATATATATTCCATCCCCCATTGTCTTTCCATGATGTAACTTCAAGACTGCTACTGCTGGGTGTGTTCTAGTCCCTTTACTTTGTGTAGGGTTGTGACTACAGCTGATGTTTTACTCTGTAGCATAATGGTAGTATAGACTTCTCCTGACTCTATGGGAATCTTCACTGTGGAAAATTATCTACCATGCTGTGAGCAAGGCCAAGCGACTACCTGGAGAGGCCGTTTGAATATATTCTAGGCAACAGCCCCAACCAAGGAACCCCAGACATCAGCCAGGATCATCTGCTGGACAGGAAGTAGAATGTTTGTTACCATTATTTAATCAGTGATCATAAAAATGACCATTTGGTGGGTAGACAGACTCAGTGGACTCACTATAAACTGAGTTTTCATTAGAACTGGATTTTGTTTTGTTTTGTTTTCTGTTTTATGGTACGGTTTAATTTATTTTTCTATTTTTTATTTATTTGTTTTCCCTGATACTAATATGTTCCCACTGTAACACCAGGTGATGGTTATGTCTCAGGTCTCTAGTTTATCAATGAGAATTCACAATCTGTGTGAACTGGAAGTATAAACACATTTTTAAGGAGACAGTCTGCTCATCTGTCTTCTTTTCCCTGGGTGATGCTGTTTGCTTTATTAAACAGCTACAGAATTCCATGTGGATTAAACCCTTTTGGCTCTTGCTCAGGCATTGCCAGCAACTTCTCAGAGAAGCAATAGGCTGTACATTTAGCCTATGTCTGTAGATGGATATTCTATCTAGGTTTTTGTAAGTGTGATCTGATGTTCACACAATGATAAAATCGCCTAATAATGCATTTCTCAGAAGGTATTTTTGTCACCACAGGACACATGACTGTTAAATTCCTATTCTTGCCCAAAGATTCAGTGAAAACTTCTGTGTAAAATACATTTTTCCCCCTAAAGTGATGGTGTGTAGAATTTACTGTATTAATAGGAGGGAAGTCTCACACTTACAAGTGCATTGTACAAAATCCAGTCTGTCCATGACGTGCAAATTTTGTTCCTGCATGAGATCATTAAGTTGGAATCACACACCCACATATTTCCAGAATTCCATCCAATCAATTCACAAACACTTGAAAATCACAATACATATTTTAGGTAATGGGCCATAAGAGATTATTTTAATTGTTAGAAAAAGTACAAAACTGTTCTGCATTTTACACATATTCCATTTAATAGCAATAAAATGAACTGACACTAAAGTAGAAAAAAGCCTGAACAGTATGATTTCTTTGTATCAACAGTGAAGGGCTCCCTTGTATATGGAGTTCCCAGACAGTCAGGTCTCTTAATCCTGATCATCTGTGGCCAGTGTAAAAGAAAGGCCTGACAGGAAAATTTAAGGAGCCAGCCGGGTAACTCCATATGAGGGAACTCTTGGTGACATTAAAAAAACTCACACTTCTACCTTCAAAATCAAGAAACACACCAACCCAGCCCAGAGGTTTCTCTACATAGTGAGGAAACATTGGGGAAGTGGTCAAGAGGCTAAAATGATTATCCACCTTCACACATAAAAGAAGAAATATGTCCTCAGATGTAACCATTGTGCTATTCTTCCTTATCCAGGAGTCCTTACAGACTCCCAGAGCCCAGTCCCAAGAACTGTCCACATCCAGCTCCCAGTAGTGTTTCCCAGAGGAGAAGACCCAGGCTCCCTATGCAGCAGAATAGTCAGATCTGTCAGAATTCAAAGATCCACGTCTAAATATCAAACTTCTCACATCCTCAAACAGCCTGATATTGTGATTATTTCCCAATTGAAGGAAATTTCCACTGTATAAAAAAGAGAATGTTCCAGTAAAAAGCAGTTTATAAATTCTTATGTTCATATAAGATAGAGATTCTCACTATCAAGATTAGAAAGAAACTTCTGTCTGGCAAAATGTTGGAATCAAAGGGTGTTAGGATATCTGCACAAGTAAATGGCTAAACTACGATGATCACAATTTCTAGAAACTCAAAAAGTACAAAGGGGAGGAAGGTCATGTCTATGTCTAGCTAGCGAACTTTCATAACAACTGAAAAACTGGAAGCTGTTGCACTGCAGCCAAGCCCATAGCAATAAAATTAACCTCCATTGCCTCTTCTCTGTCAGGGCAGAGCAGGAGGCTGGGGACATGAGATGAGGTGGGGAGCATTCCTAGACCCAAATAAAAAAGTTATCACTTTGCCAGAAATATTATAATCTGCCACTTAAGGTAGCAGATTCATACTTAAAGAGAAAATCTCAGTTTCCCTTCTGAAAAGTGCAGATTCCTTGCAAGAATTATCTGACTTTCATGTCAGATTCAGGTACAGACTTCTTTTATCTGCTGGATTTATCATGATCTATCCTGGAGTTCTATCTAAGGCCTCAGCAACCACCAAATCACGTTTCTATGGTTCACAGATTCTCAGTTTTTGCATTGTTATATAAGATACTCATGTATGCTTTAGTTGATTAAATGCACATGATTAAAATTATAAATGCTATGAAACTTCACCTGAAATGTATTTAAAAAAACACTGTCATTCAAATCAGCCATTAACTGCACTGAATTTGAAGTTGAAATGTTCTGAACTAATTCAGTTCTGTATACTTCATGTAATAATTGTATACATGAAATTGTATCATGGTTGAACCATACATGAATGGTTCTAAGTCCTAAAGGGCCCTTCTGCATGTTTTATTTTTCTAAGAAATTTGTTATGTGGCTGATTCCTATTACATTTCACCAGATTTTATTTAGTTTTGTCTGTTTGATGATAGTGAAACTATAAATATTAAAGCCTATTCACAGACTATTCTCTTCTTCTAGATGAAAGGTGAATATACTGGTAAAGTTGCCCATAGAAAACCATAATTGAAGGCATTGCATATTGATCCCACCAAGAGGGCGACACTCACCTCGGAAGCGGTTGAACCTGTCCACCAGTCCAGTGATGGGCCTTGCAGTGAGCTCTGGATTGACAGGCTGGGGCATGTGCAGCAGCACAGACTCACTCCTGCAAGGAAGTTGGTTGAGTTGTTTATGTTTCTGATGTCTGTGTTTAAGAAATAGATTCCAACAGAAAATGCTTCATTCAAAGCCATTTCTGATATTGTAATGTACTTCCACAATCCTAGAATGGGTTTGTAACTCTTAGGGAATCTTTCTAACTACTCACTCCATTTCTAACCTACTGCCATTTAAAGATAAATGCCTGTCTCCCTGTCTGCCACCAAATAGTTTATCTCTAATTATGATTCTGAATCCTAAAAGGAGGCAACTGTATTCTAGCAACTTCTGCATGGAACTCTTCAAAACATAGCCCCCTGAGTCACTTGGGAAAGTAAGAAAAGGTTAATGTCTGATAAAAGGCATAGGTAACATTCAACATACCACACAAACACATGAGTACACACACGTACACACACAATCACACTGACACATTATGGTGTTAGTAAATTATGTTTTCACTTTGTTGGAAACAGCTTGATGTTTTCATAGCACGCCTTGTGCTCCAGCTTGCACTGATGACCAGAGACATACCTTGCCACAATGTCTCCCAAATCCTGTAGAGAGAGAGTAAAAAAAATGGCTTCTTTAGAAAATTGTTATTCTTATTGGGTGAGGTGGCTCACACTTGTAATCCCAGCACTTTGGCAGGCCAAGGTGGGTGGATCACCTGAGATCAGGAGTTCCACACTAGCCTCGATAACATGGCAAATCCCCATCTCTACTAAAAATACAAACAAATTACCTGGATGTGGTCGTGCATGCCTGTAGTCCCAGCTACTCAGGAGGCTGAGGCAGGAGAATTGCTTGAACCAAGGAGGCAGAAGTTGCAGTGAACTGAGATTGGGCCACTGACTTCAGTCTGGGTGACAGAAGAAGACTCTCTCTCAAAACAAACAAACAAAAAAGTTGTTATTCTGTCCATCCGGTCTTTAGGTTTTGAAAACTTTAGAATTGCCATATACTATCACTGCAACTCTTTTAAAATGTATTCTCATCTCTAGCAATTATACCAGTAAGACCTATTGACAGAATCAATTTCTGATAAATTCAGGACCCTAAATTTGCATGAGAGAGAAAGGTGTGAGTAGTGACTGCGCATTGCTGCAGCTGTCTACAATGTAGTCTTTTTCAGGGGTAGCCCCCAAAGGGTTATATGGCTGAAATTAAGAGCATTTCAAACCTAGGACTTCCCAAAAGGAGGAAGAAGGAAATGTTAGTTTTTCCATAATTTCTATGGATTATCCATTGGAAACAAAAGTAGAATTTTCACATGAAATTTTTTCTTCCACAGTTTTAACAAAATGTGCTGGAGGAGGAAGCTTGTGGTAGAAAACGTTCTATGGAAATCTAGTCGCACAATTCCATAAAGGTTTATTTCCATGATTAGGTTAGCAGTTATCGTTTATCTCTATAATCCATGGGAATGACTCCATCATCAATGCAGGAGACGAATAAATAATGTCTTTGGTACCCAATGGAAGGTAAAGATGTAAAGGTCAGCTAATACAAAGTATCTCAAGGGGCATCCTCCATTCTTACCTGGAGCAGCTCCACATCTGGTTTATGACACATTTTCATTAGTTCCTGATACATTTCTTTCAAGTGTTTACTCTTTTGATCCATTTTGACCCAACTTCTCTGGAGTTGCTGAAAAATCTCTTGGTACTCCTTGTTCAGCCTCTCTAGATGTTGTTTTTCTTCCCTATGGAGAACTGGATGCAGCTTCCTATACTCATTCCTGATCATCTGTGCCCGTAAAACCACATCACCCTGTAGGGACATGGATTTTGTAGGTTACATACCCAGGCCTACTTCCACCTCACACAACCCACAAATTCATCCTCCTCAGTCCTTCTTTTATTTTCCATCATTTACAGTGTGATGAGTGAAACAAGACTTTCCTTCAAAATTTATGTAATTCATCAATTCCCGAACACCCGTAAAATAGCGCTTTAGATTTAAATGTTTAAATATATGTCCTCTTAAATCTGAAATACCATTAGTAAACAACTAAAATTGATGATTGATTGTCAAATTGTCATGGATAATATATATAATCTTTGTTACTTAATTAGTTTGTTGTTTCAAATCTCTGTACTTCACAGACTAAACAATCACTGTCAGTAGAAATGATTTTAGTATATTATAACCAGAATCAGAAGCCATCACACAAAAAAGATCTTAGTAAAAAATTTAACCCCCATCTCCAAACCGACTACCTCTTTTCTGTCTCCTCTCTTTCTTCTGTCAAAAGCCATAGGCTCTGTATTGCCCTGCCATTCTAAGAACATGAATCTCCATTCCATTGTGTCTCTCCTCTCAATATTGACATAGTTATTCTCTCACTCCCCCAGTCATTTTTTATCCCTTCTCCTCAGCTTTTCATCATGTTACATTTTCTTCTACCTGAACTGGCATCATCTGGGTCCTCTGCTATCAGACTTTACCAGCACAAGCACATTTCTTAAATTACTGTTCCTACCTGATTTCTTCCCCTTGGCCAACATCATGTTCACCATTAAATACATTTATTTTTCAATTATGTACTATGTAATTAATATTACATAATTCATCTTATTCAGAAAACTCTGTCTGAAATACTTACTAATTTTCAGCACATACTTGCCCTTCAGAATTTATATTTATTTTTTACTTATCTGAAGAACATTTCCAAAAAACTTGAACAAGCATTATATTGAACAGTCTGGTTGTTTTCCAGCCTATGAATAAACACATGACAAAATCTGGCATATGAGAATTTCAACTCAAGTTGCTAATATAAATGTTGTCAGCATGCCTGTCTCAAGCTGGTCGTGAGGACTCACAGTCTCATACTTACCCTCCAGAGGAAGGCTGTTCTTCTCTCCTCGTTTAGATTTCTCTGATTTTCTTGAATCTTTTTCCATAAAATCCTCATTTGCTTTAAGAGCTTCTCCTGCAAAAGAATTATGAGGTTAAAAAACAGAAAGTCAAATACCATAGATTCTACACTCTGAATGATATACGCAGGCAAGGGATGTAATATATAAATACATTAGAGAGAAGGAAAAAAAAATTTTTTTCACTGCTCATCCTCAGTTGATATTTTCAATTCTGAGGTTTCAGAATACAGAACGGTTTAGGGAACTGAAGAGTGAAGATTTCCTGTAACCTGGCTAATGTTCAGTGAAACATCCTGCTTCAGAACCCACTATGCTAGCCCCCTGATTTTGTAGTGTGCTATTCCTGTACTCGCTTGTCCAGTAATATAAATATATTTCAAAAATACGTTTCTTTGCACTTGTAGTTTTGGTTGCTTTTCAATGCCTTTAGCATTGAACTGTAGAGTCAATAATAAGGACATTTACTTAATCAGTCTCTTTTTGGATGCAAGCTCCATGAAGGAAGGTAGAATTGCACATTTTAATCAAAATGTCATAATTGATACCTAGAACAGCACCTGGCACTCAGTAAAGAAGGGAGTAATCAACATGATGATTCGCATCGTCCTTCTACTTCTAATCTCTTTAACTCCGCCACCCTCCAGCTTTCAGGTGATCGCAGAACTATCTCTTACCCGGTGTTCCTCAGCTGCCCCTTCAATGGGATAGTGTTTGTGAGCCCCGTGCTCCTGAGAGTTGGAGCACAGCAAACAGAGCAGACTCTTTTCCATATCACAGAGCATCTTCTTTGCTTCCCTGTGGGTCCCACATATTTGTTTCTAGAGCTCAGGAATTGCCAGAGATTGGCTTTTCTCACAATGGTCACTAAATTATTCAGAAGAATATTGGTTTTGAAGTCCTTGTTCTGTGATAGTTCTCTGCATGAAGGGCAGTTTGTAGGACTTCGGGCTTCTTCCCAGGAAAGGCAGAGACAGGGCCTACAGAAGCTCTGCCCACAGCAGACGGTGACAGGGTCTACCAGGTAGTTTGAACAGATGACATAGGTGAGTTCCTTCTGGAAGGCATGTGAGAAGTCTGAGTCCATTTTCCTAAGGAAAGAAAACCACAAGAATTTAATCTTCTACCCTGCAGAGACAAAGATGCAAGCAAAGTTTGAATCAGGTTGTGATTGAATAATATCCTTTTTTTTTTTTTCTATAGAAGAATAGGCTTTAATTTGCAATGACAGAAATAGGAAAAATAGGAAACCAAGGTACTAAGAGATATCGACTTCTGTAGACAAACATGACTGTTCTCTAATCAACACACGGCCAACTTTCCAAACTCTACTTTCCTGCATAGAAAATGTCAGATTTTCTGAGGTGTTAGTGTCCACCAAATTGCTTGGGCTTCAAGGGTTTCATCAACCTGTAAACTCAAGGGTTGAGTCTTGAATCGTCTGAAAATCAATAACACTCTTAATTGTCTGTGATTGATTTAGAGAAGGCAAGCTACCTAAGCTCTTCTACTCTCACTTTTTTATTTAACTGTAACAACCATCCATCGTGACTTTTCCAGAAGGACCTTGCTTGAAAATGTTAGAGCAGAACTCATACTTGACCAAAATCAGAAAAAGCTAGCCTTTGCTCTTCAAGGTAAAACAGACAAATTGAGGTAAAGGCACTTCTCCAAGTCAAAACAAACAATCATTGTTTTTCTAGGCTGCTATGTTAATTCAATCAACGAAAACGTTCTGGAATGTTTACTATTCCTGGACTGTCTGAGAATTTGAGGATATACTGGTTAACATATCAACCTCCTTAAAAGACAGGTAATTAAAATTACAAAAAGATTGATAAACTGTAGAAGAGTACACAAAGGATACAAATATTTTCTAAGTTCTTTGGAAGCATTATCATTACTCTTTCACACAGTCAGAAAAATAGTAAGTATTATGCAATACTAATAGGCACTAGACAGTAAGTCAGAGTTTTAAATGTATGTTTTGAAAAAAAAAAAAATAGAAGAGAAAAGAAAGAAGAAAGAAAACCTAGGCCACGTAAGGTGGCTCAAGCCTATAATCCCAGTATTTGGGGAGGCCAAATCAGGCAGGTTTTTTGAGCTCAGGAGTTCTAGAATGGTGACATGGCAAAATGTCTAGGGCAGCCTATCTCTATAAATATATATGTATGTATGATAGCCAAACATGATGGCCCATGCCTGTAGTCCCAGCTACTTTGGGAGATGAGGCTGAAGGATTGCTTGAAGTAGGAAGTAGAGGCAGTAGTGAGTCTTATTTCCACCACTGCACTCCAGTCTTGGTGACCCTGTCTAAAACAAAGAAACAGAGACATGAAAAAAACTAAATCCTGGTTTCTACACTTTATAAATATATGAGCCCTCTATTTCTGATATTTCTGCGTGATTGCCAGTGGGACTTTTCTGCAGGAATGCTCATTTCTTGCTTTCTTTGACAGATGAACAGAGGTTTGTAAAGAGACTTTTACCATCTTTTAGGAAAAAATGTTTGCCCAAATCATTCACTGCACTCTGCCTATATATAGCCATACATTGTAACATAGGCACATTACCACTAGCACAGTAGAATGTAACACATTCATACACATAAATTACAGTACCCGTAAGCCATTTATAGAATCTACAGAGAGTAAAAAATTACTAAATATTTGGAAACTATTGCAAAATGCTTACAATCTATACAAACAACTAAAAATACATTAAGTAAAAAATTAATCATAACCTTAATTTGAGGAACATGTAGCAAGAGAGATGACAAAAATGTTAATTTGTAAGTAGGTTAAGTAAATGGAGCTTGTAAAACTATGGATTATGTTTAGAATAATTTTAAAAAAGAAATGGTGCTATTTTTAAAACTCAGAAAATGAGATAATTTCATGTAAAAAAAAAAATCTAAGTTTGGAGATAAATTAAATTCCCGAAATTGTGTTTGTTTGGATTTGTAACCTAATAGTAGCTCCTACTCTGGAAATTGTGTACTTAGCTCAGAAATACATCTATGTTCTCATCAAAGCTTGCTGTCGAATAAGATGAATTCAGTTCAGGGATCAGAGTCTCACAGTGCAGTGCTGTTAGCTTTTGGAAGTCTCCAGGGCCAGTTGCAAAGCCACTCTGTGGGTTCTGGAGAAGAATGAGCTTGGTTCCTGAAGTGTCCTTCTAAAAATCTTTGAAGACCACATTCTTTCTTCCAATTGATTGCATTTCAGGGAGCATAGCAGGGTGTTAACATAGATGATTAAGTATTTTCAAAACAGAAGGTTTTTTTTTGTTTTGTTTTTTTGTTTTGTTTTGTTTGGATGGAGTCTTGCTCTATTGCCCAGGCTGGAATGCAGTGAAGTGATCTCAGCTCACTGCAACCTCTGCCTCCCAAGTTCAAGCAATTCTCCTGCCTCAGCCTCCCAAGTAGCTGGGATTTTAGAGGTGTCCACTGCCATGCCTGGCTAATTTTTTTGCAATTTTAGTAGAGTGTTTAGTTAACCGCTGGGATTACAGGCATGAGCCACCGTGCCCAGGCGATGCACTTTTATTGTAATGTAAGAATTTAATCTAAGAACACTGTTGGCCTGCACTCCAGAAGGGACATTTTTCCCACTCCTCATGCTCCAGATGAAGCCTTCCAAGGGCCTCTCAGCAACCACAAGATGTAGGACTCCCTCCTGTATTACCTGGCACTGCTCATCCCAGCTCATGGGGTAAATAAGAGAAAGTCTAGAAAGCTCCATCTCAGGGACCTCCCTGGGCCAAGGTAGTGTAGGACATGTTGCTCTGAGGTTAATTGAAATGTATTTCTACTTGACAAAGTAATGATGACAGGGCTTCATTTGAATGCATTTATTCCACTGCTCATGGAGAGGAGTGACATGCCATGTTGGACACATGAGAACATTCTCTGCCTAGTTACCAGTGGCTCCAGATCTTCATGCAGTCGTGGAAAACCATGCTGCAGATTCTGGAGAAGCAGCTCAGCCCTCATGCAGACAAGAGTTCTTCGAGAACCACCTTGGCTATGCAAAGACTATCAGGCCCAGCAACAGTCTGAGCTGGGTGAGTGATAGAGCAAAGCTCCCAGGAACAGCAGAAGCTGTAAGGGAGAGAAAAGGGAAGGAAGAAACCCTAGATTTCAGGATATCCCCTTTATATCTGTGAGAATCTCAGCACCCTCAAGGCCATCGTTCCTTTGTCTGACTCCTCTGGGATCCAGGAGTTTTCCTGGGTTAAGCCATCCAGGGATAGGACAGGAGATGCCATTTGGCTCTAGGAGCAGAGGAGAGAAACTCAGCAGGAAGAGTGTCTCTATGGGAGGAAAATTCAGTTGAGCAGGTTTGTAGGGTCACAGAGCTGGATATGGGTAGAGTCTAGTGTACATGTTTAGAAGCCACAGTTCCCCCAGATCTTCTGATTCTAACATAAGTACACAGAGCCAATCAAATGAAGGAGGGGCGGGTCAAGGGAATTCAGGGACAAGGGGGATGAAGGATGATTAGCTGCGGGAGGATGCTGTCGAGGTTAATAGGCAGACCTTCTCCCCTCCTCTTATATTGAGAAACAACTCATGAAGCTTAAAAGTGTTGCTTGTGCTCTATGCCAAAGGCAGCAGAGCACTTGTCTCTGATCTCCATATACACTTGTCATATTTTCTTTCAGTATTCTGAATAAGATTTTGATTCATTACACATGAAATAACACTCACCTACTATGCTAAAATTACCGTACGTATTATGAGACTTTACTGATCATAAATAAGTTGTTCTCAACCTTGAGATCTGGCTTCAATTTTCTCTATTCTCATTCCTTCTCCTTTATATCAGAAGCTTCGTAATAGACAATGGGGGCAAATATGGTATGGAGAAATAATCAATTTAGATTTAGATATTTTTAATTTAGTTATCGCTTCCTAAAAAGCTAGGAAAAAGCTGAAATACATGAAACAGCCACATGCTTTAATTTCTAGCCTCTTTTAGGTATCTGCCTAAATATATTCTATACTATGTCTTTTCTGACCATGATCTTAAAAATTCAGTTTTGGGCCGGGCACTGTGGCTCATGCCTGTAATCCCAACACTTTGGGAGGCTGAGGCGGGCAGATCACGAGGTCAGGAGATCGAGACCATCCTGGTTAACATGGTGAAACTCCGACTCTACTATTAATACAAAAAAATTAGCTGGGTGTTGTGGCGGGCGCCTGTAGTCCCAGCTACTGGGGAGGCTGAGGCAGGAGAATGGCATGAACCCGGGAGGCGGAGCTTGCAGTAGGCCAAGATCAGGCCACTGCACTCCAGCCTGGGTGACAGAGCAAGACTCTGTCTCAAAAACAAAAACAAAACAAAACAAAAATCAGTTATGTCTATGATACTTTCTTTATTTTCCTTTCCTGCTGTATTTTTCTCTAAAGCACTTATCACAATGCATCATTCTATCAAATTTTTTTTTTTTTTTTTGGAGACAGGGTCTTGCTCTGTCATCCAGGCTTAAGCGTGGTGCAAAACCAGTTCACTGCAGCCTTGACTTCCCGTTTTCAAGCAACCTTCTCACCTAAGCCAGTATCTGAGACTATAGTAACTTGCCACAACACCCAGCTAATTCTGTTTCTCTTTTCTTAGAGATGGGCTCTCACTTTGTTGGTTTGGCTGGTTTTGAACTGCTAAGCATAAGTGATCCTCCAGCTTCAGAATCCTGAAGTGCTAGTATTACAGGCCAGAGCCAATGTGCCAGCTTCACTTTTTCAATGTTATATTTTGACTTTTTGATTTGTGTTTCTCAACCTACAACCTCATTAGCTCTTTAGGTGCAAGAAAATCTGTCTCTTTTTTTCATTTCCGTTTTGGCTTAGAATGCTTATTAAGACACAGTAGGCACTTTATATTTTGAAGAAAAGAATATTGTAAGTTATATCCTTAAGGATATCACCTTTAAAGCATCAAGATGACTTATAATATAAATAATTAAGCTGATGATATCTCTCTCTTTCACACAGAGCCAATTTCTTTCTTAGTGTGTCTTTAACATTATTTGCTTTTACTTTTCCATCAGGAAATCTTTACTTCTTTCGAAATGGGTATGTAATTTCATTTCATCTCTTCTCTTCACAATATTCATTTTATGTTTAAATCAGTAAATGATCAATACAGATTCTTCAGCCATGCATCTAGGCCCCATCTTGAACTACCCTATGTTACCTTTTCTGCTACATCTCTAAGCACTGCCTCTCTCATGATATATGTGTTAATCACATATGTGAACTATGTGGAAATCCAATAGTACAACGGTTTATCTAGTATATAGTTTCCAGCATCCGCGCATTCCTAGAAATTTCCTATTACATTTTTTAATGTAATGTAGTTTAATTTATTTAGAAAATTGGAGAATACAGTTTTAAAGCTTTTAATCTATATATACTATTGACCCTTGAATAACACTGGTTGCAACTATGTGAGTCACTTATAATTGGAGTTTCTTCCACTTCTGCCACTCCTGAGACAGCAAGACTAACCTGTCCTCTTTCTCCTCCTTTTCTGATTACTCAACATGAAGATCATGAGGATGAAAACCCTTACAATGATCCACTTCCACTAATTATATTTAGTATTCCATTAATGAATATTAAGTATATTTCTTTTAATTTTCTTAATAACATTTTCTTTCCTTTAGCTAACTGTATTGTAAAAATGCAGTATACATATAACATATAAAATATGCATTAATCAACTGTGAATATTATCATCAGGGCTTCTAGTCAACAATAGGCTATTGATAACTAAGTTTTGAGGAAGTCAAATGTTATACGCTGATTTCCGACTACATGGGTTCTCGTCACCCCAACCACCACAGTGTTCAAGGTCAACTCTAAGTTTATTAAATATCATTCAAAAAATCTGAGAATCTCCTTGTGAACATTCAAATACTTTATCTTTCTGTGAAATCCTGTGTTCATCTCATGCAGCAATTATTACATTTCATAGTGATAGAGTATTTTATCATGCTTATTGATATTTTATATAATTCCCCAGGAAACAAATATTTTTAGCTGAATATTTTCACATTAGCAAGAAATCCTAATAAAAAGTTTGCTTCCTTGTTGAAATGATTAGATGGAACCCTTTTGCTGTTGTTCTGCTGCTCACAGTAGCAATTTACATGTCGGTTGTGCTCATTGCTCTATCTGGTACACTGAAATATATGCTCTCCATGGACTTCTGATAATATTGTGAATTATATTAATCTTTTTGAAAGTAATAGCTATATATTGTTAAAGTGTCCAAGAACTGTTACAAAGTTTTATATTTTGTCATAGTATTGTCATTTCTTTTTTTTTTTTTTTGTATTTTTTTAGTAGAGACGGGGTTTCACCGTGTTAGCCAGGATGGTCTCGATCTCCTGACCTCGTGATCCGCCCGTCTCGGCCTCCCAAAGTGCTGGGATTACAGGCTTGAGCCACCGCGCCCGGCCGTCATTTCTTGTATCATTTCTTAAGAAAAACTCTCAAATTTGGAAAAGAAAGATTGCTTTGAAAAAGACTTGAGTTCTAAAATGGCAATAGCAAGTATTTCAAAGTAACCTCTTGCCTAAGAGAAGAGAAATTACGAAAAAGTCGATATTCACCAATTTGAACATTATATAATCATTAGAATCGATGATTAGAGGCCTGGTACGGTGACTCACCCCTGTAATTCCAGCCCTTTGGGTGGGTGAGACAAAACTCCTGAGGTCAGGAGTTTGAAACCAGCCTGGTTAACATGGTGAAATCCCGTCTCTACTGAAAAACAACAACAACAAGAAAAACAAAAACAAAAACAAAAAAACAAATGAAAACAACTAGCCAGGCCTTGTGGCAGGCACTTGTAATCCCAGCTACTCAGGAGACTGAGGCAGGAGAATTGTTTGAGCCCGGAAGGTGGCCAGCCTGGATGACATAGCAAGTTTCCGTCAAAAAAAAAAAAAAAAAGATTATTGCAGACACAATATAAGAAGACATTTAAAACAAAATATGAAGTAAGCAGAAAGAATATAAAGTTGTAAATATAATTTGATTAATTTTATTCAACAAATATAGGTAAAACTTAAAGGGAGTTAATCAGTTAGTATAAGCATTGCATTATCTTCAGAGGAATATTGGGAGAATTGTTCCTTATTGTTAACAATTCTTTCCAGTTTTTTTATGTGAGTAAAAAGTCAACAATGAGAATGAAAATTTAAGCAGATTCCATAAAGCTGATTTTCTATCTTTAGAAGAAAAATAATGTTTTCTCTCCCTGACAAAATGCCTCATCATTTGAATTATGGTTTGTTAAGGATGCACAGATTTTTATTCCTGGAGTATATCTATATTTGTTTCATTATCTCCAAATGATAGTAAAGATTCAGTCTGTGTCTCTACATGATGTTTGCAATTCCTAAAACACCTGAGCAGTGCATTGCACATAGTAATAGGAATTTCTCACTAAGTAAATTAAGCTGAATGTTGAATTTCTCAACCAAAACTTTGAAATCTAAGGAAGAGACATATCTTCATCCTGCTTTTCTTATATAACTTCTTTACCCTGTATCAAAGGACACGGGGTATAAACACAGGATACAGAGAAAGAGAAGTGTGTGTGTGTGTGCGTGCATTTACATGTGTGTAGCCACATCAGTTTTTGTATTTGTAGCAATGCCTTGTGAATTTGATTCAGAAACCCATAGCATTTTATTGGAATTCTGGTTTGATTTGATTGTCTCATCTGTTTATGGGAGCTGCTAACAGTCTGTGTTTCATTTACCATATACTATTACAAAATCTGAGTTCATGATGCTAAATTCATGAATGATGAATAGAGCTGAAATCCAAATTATGGGGGTTGTAGTTATTCCTGTTTTTCCTTTGTCAACAGGTGCAGTTGAAAGAACAATATGGACTTCCCATTTCATTCTAAAACTATCTAATGTGAGTTCAGAAAAATTATTTAACTCCTGATCTTTTATTATCTCATCGATGAAATGAGGCTACTACCCTGCCCAACTTGCAGAATTGCCCTGAAGATTAAAAATCATGTTTTGTACAAACATTCAAAACAGTAATTGTATCATAAGAGGTGATCAGCCTTTTCTAAATGCTAACTGTTAGTAAAAGGAAATTATAAAAAGTGAGAAGTAAATTAATGACTATAATATTGCTTTCTTCATGTAATGATGGTTCTCATTAGTTAATTACAGTGTGACAGAATTGGCATATAGAATTCAGTGACTCATTGTTCTTCTACTCAGAGCTTGTTGATACGCTTTCAATTAGATTGAATCATTCTTATTGCAATAGCAACCCCATCACTCCTTTTGGGATGTAAGTTCTGTGAAAGCAAGGAGTGTTTGATTCATAGCAGGCATGAAAATATTGTAGAAAGACTGAAATAAACACCATATTTTGTATTCCTAATAGGTTTAGCTTTAAATATTAGAATATTGTTAGTTAGCACTTGGTAAATATTTATAATTTGTCAGGCATCTTACTAAACATTAATAGATTGTTTTAATTTAATATTGATATTATTTCTGTGAGTAGATTACTAGGAGACCTAAGGTGAAGAAAGTCTTGCCTATATTTTTATACCAGAGTTTATCAGTTAGTTGCTATCGATGTAAACATTTTTCCCATTGGCACATGCAGCTGTTTATGTGCTTTCATAAGCCTTAGCAGAATCATATTTTATAAGATTTAAAAATATGGTAGCTGTGTATTATATTGTTCTTAATTTGCATATTATAGGAATTTAAAATATACATTTCATACTTGAAGAACACTGATTTGAATTGCACAGGTCTACTTAAGCATAATTTTTAAAAAAATGGTCAGCCCTTTCTACCTGCAGATTTCACATCAGCAAGCAAAGATGGGTAGAAAATACAGTATTGTTCACTGTAATCCCAAGTACTTAGGAAACTGAGAAAGGAGAATTGCCTCTTGAGCCCAGGAGTTTGAGGTTGTGGTGAGGTATGATCAAGCCACTGCACTCTAGCCTGGCAAAAGAGTGAAATTCCATGTCTTAAGAAAACAAAATAAAATACAGTATTGAAGGAAAGACCCCCACATATATAGAGGGCCAACTTTTTATTTTTAAAGATGGTAAACTTTATTTTGCCAAATTATTTTTTTCAAACTTATCTTTTTAAATATTAGTACTGTATACAAAAAATGATTTTGTTAAAAATATCACCAAGTAGGAAGGACATAAATCCAGAAACAAGGCTTTTAAGTGAGTAAATTTATTTCTATGAAACAAACTTCAAGATTATTTTTCCTTTAACTTTGATATGTTAGAGCTTTTTTCACAGAATGATGCTCATTACATGAGCTTGAATCTGAGAACCTCAGATGTGGCTAATAAAGAACTAATGAAAAATGTAAAGTAAGAAAATTATGAATGTTTTTCTAGAAAACAAAACTAAATAAAACAAAACTGTTACATTCCATTTGGACTCTTAGCCATGTATTTCAGAAATATTTTGTTTTATATCATTGCCTACTTCATTGTCTTAACAATATGAAGACCAGGATGTCAAAGGGCATTAAGCATGTTGTGAGAGTTATATTACGACCAGTTAACTCTAGGGAGGTCAGATGTGGCTTCAGATTCCACATACACAGCTACCTTTCCTCACTGAGGCAGAGCAAGGTAATCCAGAAAGTCTTTTCAGACTCTGAGAATGCTGTATTTATTTAGAAAATCACTTGAAAATATGAAATATTAAATAATTTATGCTAAAATCTGGATTATTATTCTGATAAATCAATTTGATTTGTTTAGTGGTTTGTTTACATTCGGCTTGTTAATTCCACAGAAGAGGAGGGCCTACTTTTCATATATACATGTATTTTCTTCAGGACTTGAGTATGCACAAATTTTGATATCTATCAGTGTCCTGGAACCAATTCCCAGAGATGACTGATTAAGTTCAGTTGTGTTCTGAAATTTTTATTTTGTGTGTAGAAATACATTTTCATGAAGTCATAACTATATTTATTTTATTTCTCATTCCAATACTATTGAGAATTATGAATAATCAACCAAGGTTTCTGTAATGAGCATTTATTGATCCTTAGGGCTACCAGATAGAAGTTTTTATAGGTAGGAAAAGAAAAAATGACTCCCTCTTATAGTATCACTTTTTCTTTTTTTTTGTACTGTAGAAATATATGATAGTTGATTTCTTGTAAGTCAATAGAAAATTTCAAAATATATGTAGTAAATGGTAAATATAATATTTTCTCATACAATGTAATATAATTTTGGCATGTCTTTATTTTCAGTATATTTTTGTTTCTTATTTTAAAATAATGTTTATTTTAAAAACTGTAAAGATCAAGAAAGACACAGCAGAAAATAAATATCTTCCTAATTCCATCAGAAAAATACAAAATCATGGTTATATTCTTGTGTATATAATTCTAGCCTGTTTCCTATTTTAAATACATTTTTGTTTATGTATACACAAAACCCAGTAAATTTCTCTATATGTAAGGTATATAATAAATACATATTTATTTGTTCTTTTTCATATTTTTGATATTTAGAGGTTTTTTTCTTCCTAAATCTTGACTATTGTAATTTTTTTCTGCCAAACATTGACCATCCCCAGGTTGATCGTATATGTATTGCAGAAGGGGTTAGCCAGAAGTGGCTCCCATCTTTCTGTCCAGGGATTATCAAAGTGTCTGGCTTGGGAGTAAGAGCATGCTTTAAACAGTTGGATTGGTTGGCCAATGGCAGCATATTTTTAACTTACCCATTGCCCCAGCTTATTTTGCTGTTGTTCTTAAGAGGCAGGTTCTCACACTGTCTCGCAAGCTGGAGTTCAGTGTGCAATCGTAGCTCACCGCAGCCTCAAACTCCTGGGCTTAATCAATGTTTCCACCTCAGCATCCAAAATCGCTAGGACTACAGTCATGTGCCACAATGGCCAGCTAATATTTGTACTTTCATTTGTCAAGACAGGATGTCCCTACATGGCCCAGGATGGTCTCAAACGCCTGGCCTCAAGCAATTCTCCCACTTAAGCCTCTCAAATTTATGGGATTATCATCATGAGCCACCAATCCTGGCCTTATTTGTCTCTTCAGAGTTTGTCCTTCCTTTCTAGGTCTATGACATAAACTGTCTTTGCCTGTTCTATAAAACATTCGTCTGCCGTGGTCATATGAAACATTACAAAATTGTTTTTGATGTTTCTTCATGCTTTATGTGAAGTATTCTAACATGGTAGTGTAGCTTTTTAAAAAAGGACAAAAAAACACAATAGATTGGCTAATCACAAACAAGACTTTAATGATCTCAGTTGTGCTATAATTTATTATGATATACTAAAAAATCAGCACTTACTTGTAATGTGCCTTGAGGCAAATCATTTGGTAACTTGGTTTCTCAGACCTCAGTTTCCTCTTCTGGGAAATACTAATATCAACTGTGTGTAGTTTAATTTGAAGAATTAGAAAACTTGTAATAATAAAGTAAATACTTTATTACCAAGCATGATTGCTGTGATTACTTTATCATTGTTACTGTTGTAGCATTGAACCACTTACCACTTTAAGTTATTTGAAGTCAAATGTTATTAATTAATACACATTTCATAAACTCATCTTATTTATTTATTTATTTATTAATAGATGGAGACTCGCTTTGTAGCCCAGCCTGGATTGCAGTGGTGTGGCATGATCTCGGCTCGCTGTGACCTCTGCTTGCTGGGTTCAAGAAGTTCTCCTGCCTCAGTCTCCTGAGTACCTGGGACAACAAGCACATTCCACCATGCCCGGCTAATTTTTGTATTTTTAGTAGAGACCGTGTTTCACCATGCTTTCCAGGCTACTCTCGAACTCCTAACCTCGTGATCCGCAAACCCTGACCTACCAAAATGCTGGGGTAGCAGGCTTGAGCCACCGCCCCTGGCCAAACTAGTCTTTGGAGTTGATTGAATGTGGGAGTTCAGTTGACAAGTGGCTGATTCAAATTGCTAAATTAGAAATATTCAGTGTTAGAATTGTAGAGTGCTCTTGTGTTTCTCTTCCATATCATTTGGGCAACTAGTAAACAGCATACTGTTTCATCAACAGGCATGTTAGCTATGCTCCAAGCAGCCACAGCAAGTATTCAGGGGAGTCATTTCCAGGAATTTCTAATGCTCTGTTTGATATTGAAAGGAGAGTGGACCCTTGTAAGGCTAGGGGAGAAGTGAAGAGAAAGATTTCTGTTTCAGCCTTCACAGTGCAGGCAGCTTCAGAGGCTTTGAAACAAGTAGCCTAAGAAGATTCCTTAGAGAAGTGATAATGAATTTGTGTGGTATGTCACTCAGAAAGAATCATGATGGGTACATTGATGAATTTTAAAATTAGTATATTAGAAATAAAGATGGACATTATATACAGTTAGGTGAGTGTACATATATTTGTCTGTGTATATATTTTTTCTTTTATTTTCTCATTATTGATTAAAAATAAAAAGTTAAGTTTTCAGAGGTCTCACGCCTTGCCTGACCTCCCAAGGCTGAGAGGATCACTATCTCAACACACTCCTTGGGACAGTGATTGAATTACACTTTTAGTAAATGTAATCCCTCTATAGCATAAGAAATCTTTTTTATTAAAATATTTTATTTATATAAAAGACTATAATATAACACACAAGTATAGAGAAAAATAGTAATGAAATGAACATTTGTGAACCTACTAGCCATAGTAAGAAAATTAACATTTCCAATATCTTTGGGTTCCCCATGCACTAATGACAGTTGTGCTTGTTCACTTTCTTGAATTTTATTTTTATCTTTATTTCCTCTGTTATTCTGTATAATTTTATCACACATGGCTATATTATTTACATGTTTTATGGTTTGGCTTTAGGTAGTTTTGGAATTTTTTAAATAAAATCATACCATGTATAGTTTTATGGTACTGGATTTTTTTTTCCCACTGATCTTCAAGTGTTCAGATAGATAGACAGGTAAGTAGATGGATAGATGGATAGCATTTATTCAAATGAAAGTAAGATTCATGGTCCATCAAGAAAGAGAAAACATATAATGATGTGAGTAGGGAAAGTTAATATAAAAAATGATTAATTATAGCAGCATTTGAGCAAGGAAATATTTTCTAGAAGAATGTAAGAAGAAGTCTAAATAATACGTGATGAGCACATAAAAGGAATTGCCATTGTTTCCAGGGGGAAGTTGGAGTAGCCATTGGAGAGTCCCCTCACCCCTTGGCCTCACTGAATGTTTAGAAGTCGCTGTGCTGTTGTGCTTGAAAAACTTGCTTTAAATCCACACTTCAGAGCTCCCCAGAAACTTGCCTTCTGGGCCACTGGTGAAGCTGTTTATGAAGAAATGTCATGCCAGACGGGCTCCACTGCAAATTTGGCAAAGGGCAGTATCAGGAGAAGCTCATGGCTGCTGAGTTCTCGTGGGCCCCAGTGAACTTCAGGAAGTGGGTGCTACAGCAGCAGCCTGAACTACACAATCTGGGCATTGGTGTATCCCTGTATGTCCTCTGGGCCAGACACTGGAGGTGTCATTTCCAAAGCAGATTGGAAGTGCTTTTTTGGAATTTCTCTCCAAAGCTTTCTACTCACAAAGATTGACATCATAACACGTGGTAAAGAAAAAGTATTTAAAGGGTCCAGATCTATTTATGTAAACAATCAAGAGTGAGTTTGTAGTGGAGAACCCAAAGTTGGATAAACAGTGCATCATAAAATATATTTATTCATTTTCTGCTGTTGTACATTTGGAATGATTTTTGTATTTTGATTTTTGTGAACATGTCTCCTAATGCAAATACTCAATAGATTCTCTTTCCTGACAGTATCTTCTGATCGGTGGAATGTCTGGGTTATAAAATTTGTGGATCATCAATTCTACTGGGCAATGCCAGAGCGATTCAAAGTAATTTTATTTATTTGTATTTCCACTGACAAGGTAATCATGCTATACAAAATAATAGAAGTATGGATGATTGCGGCAAGCTAAAGAAATACAAAGAACTCACCCTTACTAGAATCCAAGGCATTTGTGGGAAGAAAAATTCATACATTAAGCATCAAGTACATGAAGTACTTTTTGGAAGACATCAAGAGGAGTGTAACTACTTTGTTGTAGTTTATCAAAATCCCATAATAAGTTTAAGCAGGTAGGAATATAGGCACATTTGCATTTCAGAAAGCATTCTGGCGTAGATGTAATAGAAGGACATCAACCCAGCAAGAGAACAGGACTAATATTCTTTTGAGTGTATGAGACAAGATCTCACTCTGTCCCCTAGGCTAGAGTCAGTGGCACAATCCCGGCTCAATGCAAACTCTGCCTCCTGGGCTCAGGCAATCATACAGCCTAAGACTCCCAAGTAGCTGAGATTACAGGTGTACACCATCACAACTGTCTAATTTTTCTATTTTTTGTGGAGATGGAGTTTCGCCGTGTTGACTAGGCTTGTCTTGAACTTCTCAGCTTGACCGGTCAAGCCACCTAGGCCTCCCAAAGTGCTGGGATTACAGGCATGAACCACCATGCCACATCCCGAAATCTTTTCTCATGACAACTGCTGTCACATGGACTTTACTATCAGAAAAGACAAGGCTACTCTCATCCTTTGGGTTTCAGTTCATGTGTCGTTTCTTTTAGGAAGACTTTTAGGATGACTGTCATTTCCTTTGTGTCTACTACTAGACCATGAGCTCCTTAAGGACTTAGTCTTGCTTTTTTTTTTTTTACACTTTTTTTTAATTTTACTTTAATGTTCAGGATACATGTGCAGAACATGCAGATTTGTTACTATTTTGGCTCCAATCTCTACCAGTAAGGAGAGTCCATAGTAGACGCTCATTTCGTGAGCAAATGAGACCCTCTGAGACATTCTGTACTTTGAAAAGAAGAGCTGCACTGCCCACTAGGATTTTCACAATGCCTTTGTTATGGGGTTTGACTTAGTATGCTCACAGGATTTTTGTCATGTCATTGATAGAGAGTTGGACAGTATGGTAGATGTAAGACAGTGTGCATATTATTATTCAAAAAAAGAACTAAAACCTGCACAATACTTCAAAGCTTTGTCAACTTTCAATCAATTCTGCTAGCATGCAAGAAGCATCCCCCCAATATATTGTATGTAATTTGGTGACTTAGAAACATACTTTGACATCATATTTAACGCCACTGAAAGGAAAACAGGTTTCAGAGACAGACTCCCTGGTTTCAAACCCTAGTTCTCCTCCTTCATTAGAGTATGCGTATGGGCAAATTATTAATGTTTCCTATTCTTACATTTCTTAGTCTTTAAATCAGTATTAAATATTATTTATTTCATGGGGTTGTTGTAAGAATTAAGTAAGCTAGAACATGTGAAGCACTTAGAACAGTTTTTAGCACAGAGTTGGTAATCAATAAATGTTTCATATTTTCACTTGATTGAGAGTATTTTTTAGTTAGGTAAGGAAGTACTACTTTGTCTCTCTTACCTATCCTGCATGGTAACACGGTTGTAGTAAAATAGATAATAACTTTTTCAGCTACTAGCACTAAAATTTTCAACTTTTTAAATTCTTTTGTATGCATCTCATAAGTTGCTTATTGTTTATTTCTGTCTAATACAGGTAGCCTACAAAATACAGAATTGAATTTTTGCTGAGAAGTGAGAATACTAGAAAGTCTTTCTTCTCTACAGTTAGGTAGATAATATGCAACATTTTAAGAACTGTTCGAAGCAGTTTTCAAAGAACAGCATTTCTGGGAAAGTCTGCATATAAGTATCTATGATTACCTTTTCTAAACTTTGTTGGATATTTTTTGGAAGCATAATGCTGATCAAATGACACTTCAGAAAACCTACTCATTTGCAATGCCATGGACCGATTAAAAAAACAGCCACTTCATCTTTTCCTAGGATATGCTGACTTTTATAAATTTTATAATTTTTAAATGTCTATTAATATGTAAATGGTGACTTTTATATAGATTTTTACTTTTCAACTTCTAGCAAGGTTTGTTAATTTTAAGTTTATAGAAATGACCTAAATCCCCAAACAGTAGATAATTTATGAATACAACTGTGTGTAAACATTGGTGATTTATTAAATCATGGTGAACGACAACAAACTCTATTAGTATGGCAACTGTGTTAAAAAATAACTTTCATGCACTATTAAACATAATTATGTACATAATTATTGTGTAAATAGCAGCCAGGTGCCATGGCTCATGCCTGTAATACCAGCAATTTGGGAGGCTGAGATGGGCGGATCATCTGAGGTCAGGAGTTTGAGACTAGCCTGGACAACTTGGTGAAATCTTATCTCGCCTAAAAATACCCAAATTAGCCGGTCATGGTGGCAGACACCTGTCATCCCAGCTACTCGGGAGGCTGAGGCAGGAAAATCACTTGAACCTGGGAGACAGAAGTTGCAGTGAGCTGAGATCGTGCCATTGCACTCCAGCCTGAGTGACAGAGGGAGACTGCGTCTCAAAAAAAAGAAATAATAATTATTATTGTGTAAATAATTATTATATAATTTTAAAAATATGAATACATAACATTGTTATAGATAGTTATGTACATATATATGTAAAGTATCAGTTTTAAAATTATTGAAAAAGGTGGATGAATAAAAAACAAATTTTATTTTCATATAACACAATCATTATGAAATAGTCATAAAATAGTAAAAATAAGAAAAACAGGCTGATACAACTAATTCTATCAACCATTATATATACAATTATGTGAAACACAATTGAGTTCCTTGCTGTATTTTTTAAACAAAAGAGTTACACAGTACAAATGTGTTGGCAATCTCAGTTAATGTTTTATCTTTGAACATATTCAGATAAATAATGGCTAGGCACTTAAGCAATTCTAATTTTAAAATAGAGTGAGAAAAAAAATTTTAAAGTTAACATGTGGCCCGGTGCAGTGACTCACACTTGTAATCCTAGCACTTTGGGAGGCAGAGGTGGGCAGATCACCTGAGGTCAGGAGTTCAAGATCAGCCTGAGCAACATGGTGAAACCCCATCTCTACTAAAAGTACAAAAATTAGCTGGGTTTAGTGGTGGGTGCCTGTAATCCCAGCTACTTGGGAGGCTGAGGCAGGAGAATCACTTGAACTCGAGAGGCAAAGGTTGCAGTGAGCCAAGACCAAGCCATTGCACTGCAGCCTGGATGACAGAGTGAGATACTGTCTCAAAAAACAAAAAACAAACAAACAAACAAAAAATTAGCATGTGATAATATTTAATGAAATAATTCTTATACTTAAAATATTTATTTGAATAACCTGTGTTAAGTCAGCTTTCTTACATCTCATTCCAAACTTGTCTGTTGAGCTTTGAGCTTCCAAGTGTGGTTTTAAATACTTTATAAACCTAATCAACAAATTTACCCCCTTTCTGTGCAACCTAATCAACCTCAGGAAGTGGGTGTGGTCTTTTGTGGTCCCATACAGTTTAAAAGGATGCTTGTCCAGAGATTTCTCTCTCTTACAGGAAGGACCCACCGGATTTGTGGCTCCTGGGCTTTGGAGCACCAGGAGTTACTTGTAGTCTGGGTATCTACAGAGCTTCTAGACTGAGACCATTCATAGTAGCCTTGTGAGTATAAAATTTCCAGTAAATCCATTGGGAAATAGTCAAAACAATCAATAGGAAATAGTCATAATAGTAAAAATAAGAAAAACAGGCGGCTACAACTAATTCTATCAACCACCATATATACAATTATGTGAAACACAATTGAGTTCCTTGCTGTACTTTTTTAAACAAGAGAGTTACACAGTACAGATGTGTTGGTAATCCCAGTTAATGTTGTATCTTGGAACATATTCAGAGAAATAACGGCTAGGCACTTAAGCAATTATAATTTTAAAATAGAGTGAGAAACAAAATTTTAAAATTGGCATGTGGCCCAGTGCAGTGGCTCACACCTGTAATCCTAGCACTTTGGGGGGCCAAGGTGGGCAGATCACCTGAGGTCAGGAGTTCAAGATCAGTCTGAGCATCATGGTGAAACCTCGTCTCTACTAAAAGTACAAAAATTAGCTGGGCTTAGTGGTGGGTGCCTGTAATTACAGCTACTTGGGAGGCTGAGGCAGGAGAATTGCTTGAACTTGAGAGATAGAGGTTGCAGTGAGCCAAGACCAAGCCTTTGCACTGCAGCCTGGATGACAGAGTGAGATACTGCCTCAAAAAAAAAAAAAAAAAAAAAAAAAAAGCCTGTGATATTTAATGAAATAATTCTTATACTTAAAATATTTCTTTGAATGACCTGTGTTAAGTCAACTTTCTTACATCTCATTCCAGACTTGTCTGTTGAGCTTTGAGCCCCCAAGTACGGTTTTCAATACTTTATAAACCTAATCATCCAATTTACCCCTTTCTGTGCAATCTAATCAATCTCAGGAAGTGGGTGTGGTCTTTCGTCGGCCCATATCCTTTAAAAGGATACTTGTCCAGAAATTTCTCTCTCCTTCAGTGAGAACCCACCAGATTTGTGGCTGCTGGGCTTTGGAGCACTAGAGGTTACTTGTAATCTGGGTATCTACAGAGCTTCTAGACTGTGACCATTCATAGTAGCCTTGTAAGTATAAAATTTGCAGTAAACCCATCATGCTCACATTTTCTCTTAAAAATGCTTTAAATTTACCGGGCAGCATGCTTGGGTCTTTTCTAAGCAAACAAGTAACTGTCTTCGTGATTTTACAGAAAATCAATATAAAGTATCTTCAATTTGTAATATATGGTTTGTGTTCCCTTGCTATTTGGTTCTTCTTATGTGACTATTTTCTGTATTTTTAGATTATTTTTAAGTGTGAAAAGATATATTTCCATAGTTTCATGCAAAGATAGAACCCATAAAATACCTAAAATGTTCACTAGAATAGGGGCATGTAGTAATGGTTATAATGTACACAAAAGTAAATGTTAAAAATGTTGAATTACTTTGAAAATTCTTGTTGCAAAGGTCTTCTTTGCGTCTCTTCAAAATTTGCATTTTGCAGACTAGATTAGAAAGCCGTTGAAAATAGTTTTAATTGGCCGGGCACGATGGCTCATGTTTGCAGCCTAGCACTTTGAGAGGCCAAGGCAGGCAGATCACTTGAGGTCTAGAGTTAGAAACCAGCCTGGCAAACATGGTGAAACCAAGTTTTTACTTAAAATACAAAAAAAGTTATCCTAGGGTGGTGGCGGGTGCCTGTAATACCAGCTACTCCGGAGGCTGTGGCAGGAGAATTGCTTGAACCTGGGAGGCAGAGATTGCAGTAAGCTGAGATCACGCCACTGCACTGCAGCCTGGGTGACAGAGTGAAACTGTATCTCAACAACAACAACAAAAGAAAAAAAAAAGGGAAAGCAAGCAAGCAAGCAAGCAGATGTAACCCTCTGACAAGGGCTCCCAAGATGCTGCAACTCACAAGTCACTAAGAGGAATGGTGAATTGGTGGCCATACTTCCATTAACTGCATTTCTGGATTTTCTAGTGTAGAGTGGAAAACCTAATATATATCTTCACTTTTATTGTTATTTTAGAAGATGATTAATTGTTGATTAATTCTTGTAAATTATTATAGTTTAAATATTTGTTATTTCAGAATGTGAAAGTGTTCTCTATAATCATCTGAATTGACTGGGAAAAATTTTCTAAATTAAAAATAATAGATATTATTTACAATTAATGTAGTGAAAGGAAGAGTTTTGATATTAAAGTTAAAAGGAAAAATTTAATGACTGATAATTTTAGGAGTTGATAGTCCACTCTGATTAATCAATCTTAGATAAAACCTACTTCATTTATAATTGTGTGAGCAAACTTCATAGGTGAGTTTGGGGGCAGGGAGTACAGAATAATAGCATAGATACTAAGTGTCTTTCATATATTATCATCATGGAATCGTTGAGAGAGAATGACAGAGACAGAACGAGATTAAGAATGTTCTTAAGAATGAGATTAAGAAATAAGAATCAGCTTATATAAGTGACTGAGAAATCATCTCAGTTTTTACCCTCTACCCAGGCTTTAAGCTTGCTAAGTAACTGGGAATGATTGAGAGCATGGCTTGTTTAACAAAAATACCATGAGGGCTCTCATCTCATTTTCTCATTTGAATCACAGTTGGTTGTTCATATCCATAAGTTTCATATCCATGGATTCAACTAATCTCAGAAAAATATATTTACAGGAAGAAAAAAGCAGCTGTACTGAACATGTCTTTTTTTGTTTTTTTGTTTTTTTTTTTTTTTTGAGACAGAGTCTCACTCTATTACCCTTGCTGGAGTGCAGTGGCATCATCTCGGCTCACTACAACCTCTCTATCTCCTGGGTTCAGGCAATTCTCCTGCGTCAGCCTCCTGAATAGCTGGGACTACAGGCATGTGCCACCACCCCCGGCTAATTTTTTGTATTTTTTTTGTATTTTTTTTTTTGAGACGGAGTCTTGCTCTGTCACCCAGGCTGGAGTGCAGTGGCCGGATCTCAGCTCACTGCAAGCTCCGCCTCCCGGGTTCACGCCATTCTCCCGCCTCAGCCTCCGGAGTAGCTGGGACTACAGGCGCCCGCCACCTCGCCGGCTAGTTTTTGTATTTTTTGTAGAGACGGGGTTTCACCGTGTTAGCCAGGATGGTCTCGATCTCCTGACCTCGTGATCCACCCGTCTCGGCCTCCCAAAGTGCTGGGATTACAGGCTTGAGCCACCGCGCCCGGCCGATTTTTTGTATTTTTAATAGAAACGGGGTTTCACCATGTTAGCCAGGATGGTCTCAGTCTCCTGACCACGTGATCTGCCCACCTCGGCCTTCCGAAGTGCTGGGATTATAGGCGTGAGCAACCGTGCCCTACCAAACATGTACATATTTTTAACAATCTTCTTGCTGTTCCTAAACAGTATGGCATTACAAGTATTTATACATCATTTACATTGTATTAGGCATTCAAAGTAATCTAGCCATAAAGTATTCAGGAGGATAGGTTTAGGTTACATGCAAATCCCACACCATTTACTAATAAGAGCCTGGAACATCTTAGGATCTTGGTATCTCAGGGAGTCCTGGACCCAATCTTCAGTGGCTATTGAGGGAAAACTTTATAAATCCAGCATGTTTGCAGTTACTATGTCTCAGTTTGTACTGGAGCTAACTTATTAGACATATTGGACAGAGCTCAAGCAGACAAGGAAAATAGTCCACTGACCTTGTCTTTCCTTTTCATCAGGACAAATAAAAATAAGAGAAAGAAATTCTCATCTTTTTCTTAATTTTCAGAGATATGGATTCAGACACCCTGCAAGCCTTCCAGAATGAGCTCATTTGCTCCATTTGCACGAACTTCTTCATAGACCCGGTCACCATTGACTGTGGGCACAGCTTTTGCAGGCCCTGCCTCTGCCTCTGTTGGGAAGAAGGCAGAGCACCAATGCGCTGCCCTGAGTGCAGAGAAATCTCAGCAAAGCCTGACTTCAACACCAATGCGGCACTGAAAAAGCTGGCTTCCCTAGCCAGACAGACCAGACCTCAGAACATCAACAACTCACACAATATCTGTGTGCTCCATGAGGAGACTAAGGAGCTCTTCTGTGAGGTTGACAAGCAATTGCTCTGTGGGCCCTGCTCTGAGTCACCAGAGCACATGGTTCACAGTCACAGTCCAATAGGATGGGCTGCTGAGGAATGCAGGGTATGTGATGCCTCTAAGGCAGTTCCATATGTATAGAATCCCAAATAAGAATGATGAAGGCCTATGACAATGATGGTGATGAGAATGCAGATGGTGGAGGTGGCGATTATTCCATGTCAATCATAGCACATAAATGTGTCCTTTCAACGTTGCTGACTAATTTGGCACTCTAATCATAGCTGTGTTGAGACTTCACTAAAGGAGCTTTCCTTAGAAACATTGTTCGAACGTATAGAATGGAGCTGTGGAACAGGTGACCAGCACCAAGAACACTTTTCAAAGTCATGTTATATAAAAGCCAGTTTCTCCGAAAATTGATAATATTATCTGAAGGGTCCCTTAAAACTCTCTATTATATTTCTATCATTTTTCACATCCAAATTATTAGAACCAAATTTGTTTAACTTGGAAAAATCTGGCCACTCCACTCTAACTTGAATTTATGTTTCTTTCAGTTATAGCCTTTTTATTTAATTGATAAGGGAATGAAATCTAGTATACTGTCTTCATTATTGCTAAGCTTCTTGCTTCTTTTGCAGGAGAAACTTATAAAGAAAATGGACTTTTTGTGGAAAATCAATCAAGAGACACAAAATAATCTAAATCAGGAAACTAGAAAATTTCGTTCGTTAGTGGTAAGAATGAAAATATTTCGTTTATTTTTATGCAAATAAGCACAATGTTGGTTTATACTTTTTAGCTAAATTCAAACTACCAGTTAAAAGATAGTGATTTCATCCCAAGAAAATATAGTGATTTCCATTGATACACTAGGAATCACAAATAGAGAAGCCCACACAATCTAGCCAAATTAATTCTAGTATATTGGATAAATGGAAGGATATGTATTCTAGTTCAAATTTGAAGGTCGGTATAAACCTTTTCAGACACTGGAGATGAGACAACATTTCACTAAGATTGGGTGTGAGGAAGAGGAAAGAAATAGAATAGTAAATAGAGTAAAAATATAGTAAAAGTAAAAAAAATGCATAATACGATGTATGGCTAAATGTTCTTTAATATTTAGGCAAATTAGACATGGAAAAATCCTAAAGGAGAGATTAATAGAGGAAATAATTGACTCAGTAAGAACTGTAAAGAAGCATCACAGTGACAGAAACCAGAAGTCTTTATATAGGTTTTGATTTAAAAAGGGAGAGAGAATAGGAATATTGAAAAAGATGGACAGAAAAGAAAAAACAAAACACCAAATATTCAAGACTCTTTGCAAGAGTGAGGCAGAAAGTTTACAAATTGCTTGATTACACCCACATATAATTATTTGAAGTTTTCTATTGAGAGTGAGAACATGTAATTTAAACCAAACATCTCTGCAGGACTATGTGTCATTAAGGAAGGTGATAATCACTATTCAATATCAAAAGATGCATCTACTTCTCCATGAGGAGGAGCAACTGCAACTGCAGGCACTGGAAAGAGAAGCAAAAGAGCTTTTCCAACAACTACAAGACAGTCAAGTGAGAATGACCCAACATTTAGAAAGGATGAAAGACATGTACAGAGAGCTGTGGGAGACGTGCCACTTGCCTGACGTGGAGCTGCTCCAGGTGAGGAGGGAGGGTCCATCCTCAGAGACAGAAAGTCCTTGCTAGACATTGCTGCCAGGGCATGCAAATGTCACCTGCATATGTCACTGCTCTAAGCTAAGTGACACATGCTGTCTGACTCCCACCATTACATTACCTTTGTCCAGTCACTTATTACTGCATACTTTGGGTAATCTTTGGGAAATGTTTACCATTTTAGCAGATCACATGTAACAAAATTCTCTTCAATATAATTTGGAGGACTATCCACACAGAGAGATCATCTAAAATCATTAGAACTCGAGGCTAGGGGAAGGTTAGTAATACTCCATTGATATGCCCTAGTTCCTCCTCACTCTCTGATGTCCCATACAACAGTGATTTGCTGAAGACGTTGAGGGTTTTCCCCTTGTCTGGGTGAGGTTTGTAAAAGTTATTCATCAATGTCCATGTACTCTGTTTCTCATATGGTTCTGCTTTGTTTTAATAGTTGTCATGCATGGTCAGACCTTCCCTTGGAAATAAGATTAAGAAATTAATGACACTGGAAGCCTAGATATCTTTGCTTTACTCCACCGTCTCTTGCTCAGCTCCTTTTATCTTCATGCCCACTGATGGAGCCTTTCATTGTTTAGTTGACGTGCTGTTATTAACGTAGCCTAGAATGATTCCTTAGAGGGGAATAAAAAGATTCACATTTTAAAAACAGTAAAACAGAAAGAAACAAGAGTATGAGAAAATACGCAGAAGGAAAAATCTCTCATAATTAACATTATCTTTTATTTTTTGCAGGATGTGAGAAATGTATCGGCAAGGTGAGTTTACACTAAAAAAATGCTATTTCTGAAAAGTCATTCTCTTGTGAATGAAGGGGATGTATACATTTTGAGGTACTAATATCATTCTGAGTGGCTATTTCCATTTTTGTTTCAAAAGAGGGCCTGAGGTCTTCTTCTCTTTGGTCTGGAAAGTTTTCATCTTAAAATTTGTATGAATTCAAATATACGTAAAAACAATTTGCCATTCTGAAGTTTGTCCTTCCCAGTCCATCCATCCTGTCCAGCCCTACCCCACAGATCTTGATACAAAATTACTCTGTGGAATCATAGAGGTGTCTTCTACTCTAGAGGGGTGTAAGGTTAAAAAAAAAAAAAAAAAACAGAGGTAGGACAGAGATTCCCTCAGGCTGGGCTGAGGAGGAAGGTTTTTTTCCTAAAAGCATCAATGACCCGGACTTGCTCCATCACAATATACCCAGTTCTAGGAAAGACCTCAGGAAAATGGTTGCCTCAGGACCCTCAGCAGCAGGGTTCTCAGGCTGGAATTAGACTCCTTTGTTTCACACAAAAGATTAAAGCCTTTTGTCTCAGTGAACATTCTCTGCTAGACACTGACTAACATTAGTGACAACTGCAGGCTGTGGTCCCAAATGCTTTTGTCTGAGTTTTCTGCTCTCTGAAATATTTCCAGGATTTCTTCATTCCCTCAGGAGATGTGATGGGCAGAGGGAGGTAATGACTTTTAATGAGTTTAGAAGTTGTGTAATGTCTGAAAACAGCATATCTGGGGAAATTGGGTTTTTATGCAATAAAATTCAGAAAAAGTATTATTTGTATGGCTCCTAGAGTGTGGAATAAAATGTACACGCAGTTAACCAAAACTGGCAGAATTCTGAGGAAACATCTTATATGAAAATATGATACCTTTGTATGACTGTGTGATTAGCTCTTGGCCTGGAAATATAACTGAGACCATTTTTTTGCAGGGCTGATTTGGCACAGATGCAAAAGCCCCAGCCAGTGAACCCGGAGCTCACTTCATGGCGCATAACTGGAGTCTTAGACATGCTCAACAACTTCAGAGGTAAGAGCCAGCTGCTTGGCAGTCCAGCCTCAAATCATTTCCTTATTGGGTCCCTTGGTCGAGACTTTTCCCATTTAAGTTTTATTATTTTTGACATGTAGGTAACACATAGTTTTCTAAAACATGTGCATCTTCTTTGCCTGCATAGTAATACTACAATGATCAAAACTCAATTTCCTGACTTAGAGTTTGATGCAAATGTGAAGCATGATGCATACTTTATCTTCAGAATAAGAGGACAAAGAGTATTCACGTCATGTAGTTATGAAGACACTAATTCTCATGGTGGCATGAGTATTTTAATTCAATTTTGAAGGCTTAGATTTGGCATAATGGTTTTTAATTGGTTCTATTCTATGTGTATTTACATTCATTTTAGAAGTAAACTTTATTTAATTTATAAAATCAGAACGTTTTGATCAACAAAGAAAATGACTAAAATGTCCATAATCAGGATAATTCTAATGCCATCAGATACATGTCGTAACAACTGAAAGCTGAGGGATGTGTGAACATAGCCTAACCATGTTAAGCCCATTCTAGAGAACAGGTCTAGGTAGCAGAGGGCAGGAACCCAGAGCAGATTGAATCGGGGGTTAAACAGATAGTTTAAAGTGAGAGTATGCTTTTCAGAAACTTATAAACTTCACATGTGTTAATTTCTACCAAAGTTTTGATGTTTGAGACTATAACAGGCATAACTTACATTCCAATAAATACCCATATCACAGCAAAGTGATGTCTACCTATTGATGATCTTAAAGACAAATAATACAAGAAGCTTTTTCTATTAAAGAAAAAAATTGTTGATATGTCCTGAAAGAAACTGTGCAGAGGTAGATATTAAATCATTACTTCGCCCAGGGATATGGTCACATTTTTTCTCTATTATTTAAGGAACAATACATAATTGTATGTGCTGTAGAGTTGTAATGACATTTCATCTTCATGGATGCATGGCACTGAACTCTCTTGGCTTCCTTTTTTCTGTATTTTCTTGGAAGAAGAGCGAATGAAGTGAATAATTGGGCCACAGAGCCTCTGTCCCTCATAGCACTCACTAATATAATATTTTTTCCTTGTCAGTGGATAATGCTCTGAGCATGGAAATGACTCCTTGCTATATAAGCCTTTCTGAGGATGTGAGACGTGTGATATTTGGAGATGACCATCGCAGTGCACCCATGGATCCCCAGGGAGTGGAGAGCTTTGCTGTGTGGGGAGCGCAAGCATTCACCTCTGGCAGGCATTACTGGGAAGTGGATGTGACCCACTCCTCCACCTGGATTCTGGGAGTCTGTCGAGATTCCAGGACAGCAGATACCAATATCGTTATTGATTCTGATGAAACATTTTTGTTAATTTCCTTAAAGAGGAGCAATCACTATAGTCTCTCCACCAGCCCTCCACCTTTAATTCAGCATGTGCAAAGGCCTCTGGGTCGGGTTGGGGTGTTTCTGGATTATGATAATGGATCTGTGAGTTTTTTTGATGTTTCTAAAGGTTCTCTTATCTATGATTTTCCTCCTTCCTCCTTCTCTTCCTCTCTGAGGCCTTTCTTTTGCTTTGGTTGTACATGAAAAGTTGGTTTCATGATAATTTATTGTGACCTCCCATATATGATGTAAATAGTGTCCTGAGATCCTATGTGTGAGAGCCTGTGAGCTCATTGTAACTTCATGGAATGTAATTACTTTATGGTTATACATGGGATAAACACCTTGAATGTATACATTTGCTAGCTAAGTTATTTTACTTAATAAATTATTGTGGAATCTTCACTAGAACATCAATAATGGCTTTTTTTTTTTTTGTACAAGGTTTGTTGAGATTCATTCACTTACCGTGAAAGTCATGCTCTAATGTATTTAATTCAGAGAATGTTAGTATATCACACTTGTGCAGCCATCAAAACTCTCTACTGCCTGGGCACTTTTATCACTTCCAGAAGAATCCCAATGCCTATTAACATTTATTCTCCATTCTCCTTCCCCATTCCTTCACAACACTTAATCTACTTTTTATGTTTATGCATTTAGGTAAATAAAATCATACAATATAAATTTTTTAATATGATTTTTTTTTCTGAGAGTATGTTTTCAGAGTTTGTACACACTGTAAACCATTTGTCTTACTTGTATGTTTGAACAGGCTGGGGTAGAAAAATAAAGTGGTGAATATCTTATCTTACAAAGAATAAAGACGAGCGCTTATTTTCTTTTTAAGTCTGACCAAGTTAAGTTGACCTCACAGACTTTATTATTTCTCAAGATCCTAGCTATTAATCACATTTCAGCTCATGCAACAGTTTTTCAGTGCTGGGTTGCTGTTATTACATTCTCTCTGAGTATATTATATCAGATTATAATATTCAGAAAACTCTTATATTTATTACTACCAGATTGAAAATTCCAAGGGGGCAAAGGCAGTATTTGTCTTATTTGTTAAGATATTACCATTATCCAGTGCAATTTTTAGAATATAGTACACCATAAATAAGATGAATAAATGGATAAGTAGAGGAGTTAATATGTACAAATATTATTCTAACATTAAAATACTTTTCCACAATGTATCAAAATAGGATAGAATATACTAGTGAATATCTATCAAAAGATAAGAAATAAATCGATTTTCAGATTCATATCAAAGATAATACTATTATGTTATGGTTTAAAATAATTGTAGCATAATTTTTATGGGATTGATTTCAGTTGTCTTGGGTTTTTTAATATAAACCATTGAAAGAGGAAGGTTCCTATGTAAAATGATGGTGAAGAGGTACAAGGCTTAGAATAATGAGACTGTCATTATTTAAACTGTCATATAAGTTTAATTACTCACTAAGCATAAAGTGGTATAAACTTTCTTATGCAGTATAAAGAACAAAATTAATTTAAATTTTAACTAAGAATCCCAATGATACAGCCTGGAAAATTCTATGATAGAATGTAATAGCTACGTCTTCTAGGGCACTGGCTTATCTGTTCTAATGAAGAGCACAAATTTGAATGATTCAGAAGGTGCATTGCTCTCACATGTTTGTACCAGTATAGAATTTGGTCAAGAAGAAGACTGACATCTTCAACAACTGAATTTTGCCTCTGTGTGCAGAGAGCTGCCATTTATTGCCATGTCCCATGCAGCAGGAAAGCTGAAAGAAAAGTAGGATGGACAAGAATATTTGGCTTTGAGAAAATCACCTGGTGTTTTTCACAATGCTTTTATTCCCATCCTATAGGTTCAAAATTAGGTAGATGGCACACCAAGTTGTAAGATATATCTAGGAATGCTATTTACACACAAAACAATATTTATTTTTATCATTAGATTCAGAAAACAGATTAAATCACTGGCACAACTGAAAATAACCCAAGAGAGTTGTTCAATGAAACAAAGCAGAACCTCAACAAAACAGAGAAGGTGTTGCCAAAAGTAAGCAGAGGTCTTAGTATTCAAGAGTGAGTAAACCCTATTTTTTAACATTGTCGAGGTGTCCAGTGTTGTCCTTTTTAGAGCCTGCCTGGCTGAGGGTTATGTGGCAAGAAACATCTTACTTGTATTTTAGTCCCTTAAATGGGAATGATTCTCCCAATTTTGAAAATACTTATCAGAAATGTTCTCTTATTCTTTCACTCTATACTACATAGACTGTGTAATAAACTGTCTCTCTTCTCCCCCGTGTATTTCATGCAGCACATTAGAGGTCAGCAGAGAGAAAGCTATCACCAGCTTCTTTTGGACTTGCTGCTTTTTTCCAAGGGATCTGAGATGATAAAATTATTCACCTTAGAGCACCAACCCTGCACTTCTTTTTAATTTTCACCTATATTTTGTGAGCTTTTCTACTCATGTTAAAACTCTCTGCAACAGTCAGTGCCTCATAATTTAATTACATTATTTGTTTTTAGTTTTCAAGGAAAAGTTTTTTCCTGACGTTCTTCTAATTTAGCTCAGATTTACTTTTGCAGAGACAGAAGTAACTACTTTACGATCATTTAGTCTTTGACTCTGATTTTGGAAGATGAAAAAGTGTCTGTATCTATTTAGCATATTTTCTTAGCCATTAACCAAGACAATCTTATTCTATTGATGCTCCTGGAAATATTTAATTCATTTATTCTCTTCACTTTTCAGAATTTATGTTAGAATATTGCCAAGACCTACTTACAATTGAAAGAAATCAAAGAGAGACCACTAAGAACATTGTCAATCATTAATCCAGAAATCTTTAACTTCTTGAGTTTTTAATCCCTAAAGAAATTTATTTATCAATAGTCTGGTTACAGACTTTTTTTTAAATTCAAGAATTTTGATTCTTCTAGAGTACAAAGTAAAAACTGATAAAGAAGATAACTTGGAAAAAATAATCTAACAAAACTGAAACACATTCTTGACTAGCACTCTATTTCTGTACTCAATTTAGGAGACATGTAAACGGCAGTTTTCTTCAGTGAAATAAGACAGACACACAGAGAAAAATACTTCATGGTCTCACTCATATTTGAAATCTATTTTTAAAATTTCAATACATTAAAAAACGTGATCACATTGGTCGCTGGTGGGAAGAAAGTAGGTAGATGAAGGGCAAAAGTTGTAAAGGTGCCGTTATGTAGAATAAATGAGTCTGATGTACAACCTGTAGGTACATTTGATAATCTTGTATTTTTTGGGGGAAATATTCTGAGGGAGTAGACATTTGGTGTTCTTATCATAAAAAAGAAGTACAGCTAAGTGATATGATTGATTTAATTTTCTTGATTATAGTAATCTTTTCATTATGTATATGTCTCTCAAAAGAACATATTGTGCACCTTGAAAATGTAAAATAAAGCATAAATTAAAAAATAAAGGCAATTTTGTTCTTGCATATAGGCTGAAAATAAGTGAAGACTGGGTCAGTAATAACATTGCTTTGCTGAATTAAGAGAATTCTAATAAAATATTTTTAGTTGGGAAGCCATCTGTATTAAAAAAAAAATTGATCTAAGGCTGGTTATTGTGGCCATACTTATAATCCCAGGGCTTTGGGAGGCCAAGGCAGAAAAATCACTTGAGGCCAGGAGTTTGAGATCAGCCTGGGCAACATCTCTACCGCAAATAAAAAGAAAATTAGCCTTGAGTGGTGGTGTGCACCTGTTATCCCTGCTACTCAGGAGGCTGAGTTGGGAGGATTGCGTGAATCCAGAATTTTGAGGCTGCAGTGAGCTCTGATAGTGCCATCGCACTGGGCCTGGGTGACAGAGTGAGAACTTGTCTCAAAAACAGCAAGTAAATATTTTATGTAGCCATTTTACCTGAAAATTATAATTGTTTCTTCTACGACTAATAAATCTGTATATATCTAGGTTAGCTACATCAGGCAAAGCTTGTCCTTTAGTACTTACATCTATATATAAAAAGACAATTATAAGGAGGGTCTAAGGAAAGCTTTTTTTCTCATTCAGGACTTTGAGGTTATAATTTTTTAGACTGATTTTCTGTATCAATGGTGGATATCACCCTGAATCTTAATTTGTCCAAACACCTCACCTAGTCTGAGATTTTTACAAAACATAAAGTTTATAGGATCAATACATTCGTGTGCCTTAAAAGCCTCCAGGCATTCAAAGATGGGGAAACTCAGGCCTTCTACCGTATTATTGGAGGAGCACATTTGAGACTCACAGCACTGGGTTGCAGGAGTCTGTTAACAGGTCTGGACAATGAGTGATGTCAGTCCAGATAATTCTGAGGAAGGCTTTCTGCCTTATTATAGGGAGATTAATCACTGGAGACTCTAGACAAGTTCCCAGTCATCATTCCAGCATTTAATTGCTGTTTTTGTAAACCAAGCATTTTGGGAGGCCTAGGCAGACAGATCACTTGAGGTCAGGAATTCAAGACTGGCCTGGCCAACATGGAAAAACTTTGTTTCCACTTAAAATACAAAAATTAATGGGGTATGGTGGTGCACACCTACAATCCCAGCTACTCAGGAGGCTGAAGCAGGAGAATCACTTGAATCCGGGAGGCAAAGATTGCAGTGAGCCAAGATCATGCCACTGCAGTCCAGCGTGGGTGACACACTTAGTGAGACTCTGTCTCAAAAGATAAATAATAAAAAAAATTCACATCTTGAATGGAGGGTGAATAAGGAGTATAACATGGGGCCTTGGAGGGAAAATATGCATTAAAACGGAAGGAGAACATACTTAACATGCCAGTGGAAGGTGAAATTCTAAATATCTGATAAGAATATTTTTGAGAAATATGTTTAATTATTGGTAAATCAAGATGTACCCTTTGAATGACATTAAAAATTCACTAGAAGAGTGAAGAATAATAGTTATAACGTCACATAAGTAACAAAAGTCTCAAAACATAAAGTGTTCTAAAACTTTAATTAAAATTCATTTTTGAGATAAAATAAATAATAGTTCATATATTAGACTTTATTATGTGAAAAAGATTTTATAAAATTCTTCCACAATAATTGAAGATAGAAATTACAATAATTATAATTCACAAAAGAATAAAAGCATTAAAATAAATTGTAAAAAAAAATTTTTTTGAGGATAAATTTGAAAATTATTCAAAAATCAGAAAGTGATTTTATCAATGTCCAAAAAAATTAAAATGAAAAAAACTTAATAATGTAAAAGAAGGCAGTTTTCTGCCGGGCTGGAGCGCGGGAGCTATGGCTTCTCTGGGGACGCAGAAGCGAGAAGTAGGGACCTTGGCGCTTGCCCCACGCCTCACTCCCTTGGCCGGCGCCCCGGCCCCCTGCCCGCGCCTCCAGTCGCCAGCAGGGTGCTTCTGACTGGGACTGGGCTGGAGGGCGGCGGGGCGCGCTGCATGATCCCGTCACTGCCGTCCCCATCCCGGGGAGCGCAGGTCGAGGAGGACCGCGCTTATTATGAAGAGTTGCAGGATTTCTTGAGTCCGTCTAATACACGCAGCATCGCCTCTGACAACTCTTTCTACCCGTTAGAGGAGAAGGAGGAGCATGGCGTCGAGGGCGAGGAGAGTGTCCGGGAGGCATGGGGCTGCTGGGGACGCTGGTGCGTCGGGGGCTGAGCGCCAAGGAAGCGCAGGAGACTGACCACAATGGCTGGATCGGCGATATTGTCGCCTGCTACCATGGCTTTGTGGATATACCCTTGTGGCCTTAGCTGAGTGACCCCACATTGACATCAACTGGTAGGACAGGGAGGGGAACACAGCCCTAATCACAGCTGCATAGGCAAGGGCTGCGCTTGCCCCATGGGCACAGTTGCCTTGGACACTGGCTCTCAGCCTGGCGCTTCCTGCATCACCATCACCTGGGCTGGTTCATCTCAGTTTTAGCACAGATCAGGTGGAAACAGACTACCAGGCCCTGCCCCTGGAGTATTTCTTTGAATAGGCCTGGAGCGGGGCCCAAGAATGAGCAGATCAACAGGTTTCCTGGTGAGGCTGATGCAGCTGGCCCAGGGATCCCACAATGAGGACAGAGGGCTTTGAGGTTTTCATGCCTGATGACGGCCAGGGACCCCTCTCAGTAGGCACTGAAGACCAGCAGAGTCACAGAGCCCAGGAGCGATGTTGTCAGACTGACACAGACCCATCATGGAATTAAAAAGAAAATGAGGAAAGCAGCTGAGCATCTGTTCAGGACTTCCCTGCGTTGTTTTACTAAAGAGGCCGTTTGGTAGCAATTAGGGCACGCTATCATCATCAACTACTTGTTGAACTTATGTCCCGGGTCTTGACCTGGAAAGGAAAAACGCGTTCGGGTTCACCGCCCTGAGGAAAGGCTCCAGGGAGGGTCGAACGGATCGCATCCAAGCCCTGAGCTAGTAGGGGAGGGTGCCCACGCTAGGGCCCCCGCCATGGGATGTTGCCGCTGGAGTGACCACCTACACGTCCGCCTCATGCAGTGGCTCCTGGAGCGCCCCTGCTGGGAGCGGTTCAGGGAAAAGTACCAGCTTGAGCTGCCTCCGCTCCCAGAGAGGGCTCAGAAGCCCTAGAGCTCCAAGAACCGCCTCCAGATGCTCACGGACTGGAGCTGTCCGCGCTGAAGCCGCGCTCCGTGCAGGGCCCGGAGGACCGGGGCGCCCTGGATCACATGGTCAGGATGACCACAAGCCTCTAACAGCCCTGCGGTGGCTGTCGCATGCCAGACCCTGTGTCCCGAGAGCACTCCGTGCGTGGGGAAGAGGCGGCTGGCGGTGCAGGAAATCCTGGCGGCGCGGGGAGAGAGGATGCAGGTGCAGGAGGCGGACGAGAGGGAGGGCCAAGGACAGCGTAGGAGGCTCGTCCGGGCGGCCGTGGGTTCGCGGGAGGGCTCCCTGAGAGCAGGACTCGGACCTGCAGCGCTGCCGGGATCCTGGGGCCCCGCCGCGCCCGCCTCGCGGAAGGCCAGCTTCCTGCTTCCGCAGCGCATGCAACAGAGGAGCGTGTGGCCTAGCGTGGTGGTGCCCGGGGTCGGCGACAGCAAGGTGCCCGCGCCCACCTTCTAGTACCCGCGGCCGGCGCGGAAGGGCAGCACCAAGGACAGCGGCCACCTGCGGATCCCCCAAGTGGAGGTACAAGGAGGCCAAGGAGAAGCGGCAGGCGGAGGAGGCCAAGAAGAAGCGCCACGTCAAGGCGCAGGAGAGGATCCCGCCGCCCTGGAAGAAGAGAAAGTGAGGGCCCGCGAGTGCCTGGCGCGGGCTTCGAGGTCAGGGTAGCACCGCGGGACTGAGCGCCATGGCTGCTCCCTGGACCTGGGGGCCTCGAGGGTTTCCAGGCTGTCTCTCTAGGATGCTCCCAGCAGGGGGGATGGAGGAGCCACATCGATTCGCCTGACTTCAGCTCCTCTAGCAATCAATACACCTAGAGGGCAAGTTGCCTAAAAGGCTCCCTTAGAGAACCTCAATTAAGTGCTCGCTTCAGCAGCACATATACTAAAATTGGAACGATACAGAGAAGATTAGCATGGCCCCTGCGCAAGGATGACACGCAAATTCGTGAAGCGTTCCACATATATATATATATATATTATATATATATATATATATATGTTTTAAAAAGAACCTCAATTAAGATTTTTTTTAAAAGATAAATTTATTCGACTGGGCGCGCTGGCTCACGCCTGTAATCTCAACACTTTGAGAGCACGAGGCGGGTGGATCATCTGAGGTCGGGAGTTCGAGACCAGCCTGACCAACGTGGAGAAACCCTTCTCTACTAAAAATACAGAAGTAACAGGGCCTGGTGGCACAAGCTTGTAATCCCAACTATTCGGGAGGCTGATGCAGAAGAATCGCTTGAACCCGAAAGGCGGAGGTCGTGGTGAGTCGAGATCGTGCCATTGCACTCTGGCATGGGCAACGAAAATGAAACTCCGTCTCAAATTACTTACTTACTTAATTAATTAAATTAAAACAATTTATTAAAAGAGTTTTCTGTGTAATTTGTATTTTTAATCACTATTTATCCAATTTGCCAAGTTTTGCAAGTGATAGGGTCCCTCATATCCAAGGCAATTTTAATACATTTGCCTGAAGACCTTTTGTTTAAAATACTCTTTCTAGCAAAAAGTATTTATAGTATCTGTAGGAGTTTACACAGAAATCATGGGATTCTCTCCTTTTTGGCTGTTTGCTTTGGTCTCTCATTGTGGGAGCACGTGCACACTGCATGTTCTTATTAATCAGATTAAGTGATACCGGATATTTCTATTTGATGGAAGGATTGACTCGTTTAGCCACATGATCAAGTGAGACAGAGAGATCAGATTTTATTGTATCTTTTAAAAAGTCTTATCCATGCAGTCATATATTGGAGAAAAACATTTAACATCGAAGTATAAAACAATCCAGAGATAAATATGTATGTATTACTAGAATTAAACTCATTTTAAGCAAGGAGTTTTAGATAAACTGGATACAAAATCTTTAACATATTAAAAATAAATAAGAGAAAAAAACTGTCATTTGATAAAATGGGGGCAAATGTAACAAATGATTACCACAAATACAAAATTCAGCCATATGTGCTCTTAAGTAAATCAAATCCAGGTATCCATAAAATGTAAAAATAGATGCAACAAGAGTAAGGGGCCCAGAATGATGCAAATTACAGGAATGGGGAGGAGGTGATGTTTAGAACAAGCCAAGAGAATGAAATGGGAAGCAAAGTTATTTTCAGCAAATTCTCATGCAGTGGAACAGGCAGGCCCTTCTTCCAGACTCAGTTCCAAAGAGTCGCTTGTGTGGATATTTCTTTTGTTACACCTTTGAGGACTGCACTTGGTGTTTAGTTCATCCTCATGCAGACCTCATGGAATTACCAAGACGTGGGGCCTTGGCATTGTGGCACCTTCGTGCCAAACATATATAATTCACAGCATTACCAAGTCCCCATGAGCCCTACCCTCACCTCTGTCAGCTGAGGACCCAGCCAGGCAGTGCCACATGGTCTCCCAGGCACGCTTCTCCAAGCTGCTTTCCCTGCTATGAAAGTGCTCAAGGCACTGGTCTGGGCAGCTGAGCCCTGGGCTTGTCCTAAAGCTCCGTAGGTGACTGCACTGCAGCCCACATGGAGAGCTGCAGCTCTAACACAGGGATTTTGAAAGGCCTCAGTGGTCTTTAAGTGGCACTTCCAGGACACCCATCCTGAGCTCCCACAAAGGACTCCACCTTCCCAAGAGTGTCTAACTGTCATTGGAACAGCCAGGGTTAGGCAGCTTCTGCTAGGGTTGCCATGGCGTCTGACCCTTGGTGGGTTGCCAGACATTCCTTCCTGTTTCTGCCAAGGGAATCTGGCACTGGGAATGGTATGGAGCTGGAGCCCCTCCTTCTACCCTAAGCCTTGGGTGTCTTCTGCTTCCAAGTCAGAAATGGACACTTCTGGTCCTGCACAGCCACTACTGCACCACAATCCATGCTCATAGTCTCCAGGGATGTGTAGAACAGCCATGGCAGGACAGGAAACAACTGACGATTTCCCCAGGTCCCACGCTGTTCCAGAGTGGGCATGTCGGGGCCCTGCCCCCAATGTATTCCAGCCTTACCCAGGTGCACAGGGTACCATGGGACCAGCACAGGGCTTGTCCATTAATGCTCCTAGTGTCCACAAAACAGCTCCAGAGATACCTTCATTTTGAAAAGCCTGCTGAGCCGGCAAGTATGGGGTAGGACCAAGATTTCTTTGGTAAATCTGAAGGCGAGCTGACCATTCGCCTGGTGAGTAGAAACTGCCTTTACCTGGCCAGTGTATGCAACTTGAGAGGAAATCACAGCTTCATGAGGGGCTCTGGGGGAACTGGAGACCCTGACGTCCTCGGGAGCTTTGGTATGGCCTCAGTGGAAAGACCGGATTTTGAAAATCTGCTAGACCCAACTGAAAGAAGGATCATCCCTGATTGGATCCCAGACTCTCTCTGGTCCCTCTGGACTCACTCTAGATGTGGCCTGCCTGTGGGCCCCTGAGGCAGGTCCATGTAGCTTCTGCAGCTGTGCACCTGGCTGCTGGCCCATCACTTCTCATTTTTGCCACCTGGAAGCAGATTTGCTAGTAGAGGAATTTTCCAAGGGAAAGAAGTGTTGCCAAGCCTCTATCCTCGACCTGTGGGGGGCTTATGCTCTTGGTTTCTTATTCTCTTTGGAGTGGACAGCAGAGGGGACAGGGGGGCCTCCAGGCAGGCTCAGGGAGTGTGGGAGGCCAGGGAGAAAAGTCGAGATGATAGGGAACTGGAGCCACCTTGAGGGAGGTGTCCTGGGCTCAGTATCGGGTTGATCAGATGAGCCAGTTTATATTTAAGCAACACTATTATGTTCAATTCTTTTTGGTAAGGGGTTCCTCAGGGGAGTTGTGGTCATCTGGTCCCAGCGGTGGAGGGAAATGCCCCCTCATCTTCCTGAGCCATTTGGAAGCCCTTTCCTCTAGCCCTAGGTACTGGTGACACAGGTTCCTTGGTCTCTGGTTGTGCACAGGGCTGGGGGGTGAAGGCTTCCTGTTACCCACTCAGCACTACTGGGCATCGGACATTCAGAGGTCTCACAGTTTCCTCTCCAAATCCTGGTGTCCTTGGAGAATGTTTATTGTTTTTGTCTATTTTTGTTTCTTTGAACTGCTGCATTCACTCACCGAGGGCTCACCCTCCCTGCACCCCTCATGTTGTTCAGGAAGGAGGGGAATGAGGGGCATGGGCCCCCCTCTCCTCTCCTGTCAGTTGTTATCACACTGTCACCCCTGGCTTTATCACTACGTTCTCCCACCCCTGTGGCCTCGTCTCTTCTTCCTCATTCACCCTTCCTTCTTTTGCCTGTTTTCTTCTCCCAGTTGGTTAAGTTATTTATCATCCCTGGCACCACCTACCCTGAGGTCTAACAAGGACAGAAAAGCCAGCACTTCTGTGAGGTGTTATCAGGGTGGTGTTATCAGGGTGGGACCTCCAGGCCCCCAGAGTGAGTGAAGAGTAGGCCTGCCAGCATCTGTGCTGATGTGTAAGAATTCCTACACCGCCGTGCCCTTCCCACCCCCTCCACTTTGCTCAGAAGGGAGACCAGGTTTGCTCTCCTGCAATGACAGCCCAGCGCCTGCTCTGCACAGGGAAGGGGCTCATGGTCCCTCCCTGCACCCTGATGTTTATTACTGTAGATAGAGAATTTCAAGTTGACAGCTACCTGCTCAGGGATTTATATATAAATATAGTTAGAGGAAAAGCTAAAGTTTATTTTACAAATTTTTAGTGTTTGTGTAAATTAAGCTTAAACTAGACAAAATAAATATTTCTCAGACAATGTCCATGCTACTGATTACAAGTGAGATGGCTGGAGCTCTTTCCTTGGTGGAGAATTTCCTGGTGATTGGAGATTGGAGACTCTGGCAGCAGAAATGGCTTTGCGGTGGGTGTGAAGTCACTTCAGTCCCTCTGAGTGGCCTCTTGTGGACGTGAACACATGTATCGACACCAGTGAAATCCATCTCCACGTGCGTGGAGGCGGCTGATGAGAATACAAATGATCCAGTCATGACTTTTCCCTCTGGAACCGGTTACTCCCAGTGTGACGTTGGAGCATGTGAACTAAGAGTAATATTTTTTTCTAATTGCTTCTGTGAATAAAGTGTTCTACAGTCAGCCAGCACTAAACTCTCCAGAAAGGAGGAGGGAACAATGTGGAGACATTCATCTAGAATTACCTCAGTGTGTAGAGGCTGTCCCTTGACTGCACTTGGAAAAAGCAGTGTGAACCATCCTGTGCCTCTTTCTTCTCAAGCTCCTCCCGACAGTCTCCTGGCAACACTAGAGATCTCAAGACTATGGAGATCGGAATTTCAATAGCTTTGTCAGCTCAGCATTGACCACTCCTGAGACCTGAGGCTCCTCTTTGAGCAAGAGACAGGCAGTTCGCAATATTGGTTGAAAAATAGGATTTATGAATGCGGGAGGCCCGTGCTGGACCCCTCTGCCTGCTTCTCTCCCTGCTGTCAGCAGTAACCAGGTCCCTGGTGTGGAGGCGAGAATCCCCTGGGGTAGGGCCAGACCCCAGGCCTGAAAAAGATGCAATGCTTGCAGACTGTCAGGAAGAATCGTGGGTAACAAGTGAATATGATGAAATGCATCCCAGAGAGGAAATGAAGGGACCCTCACTAAGAAGTGGGTCTGACTGACAGGTCTCTGGCAGCCCACCAGCAAGAGCACTACATCCCCTGCAGCCCCGCCATTCGCACTACATGATGTGGGAAGGCTGTCTGTTCATCTTTACTCTGGGGACCCAAGCCTACTCTGAGGAGTGAGTCACAGCCCTGTTGTGTGCCTTACATTACTCTTTCCCCAGGTGTCCCCGGAGACTCAAGCTTGCTCATTTCTGTCCTGACACAGCTCGCTGTCCCTGCAGTGGACAGCGTCCTCCTGTTCTGTGTCAGCTCCTAGACATCATTAGTCTTTCACGTGATAAAGTGTGAGTACTTTTCCCTTTTACAGTATTTGGGGAAATTCTAACACACTCCCCAGGGATTTGTGCAGGTCCCTCCAGCTCCCACAGTGGATAATTCTATGGATTCTGCACCAGGCAGTCAGCTGCCCCCCTTGGAAGCCCCGGGGTCCCTGTTTCTGCAGGCCTGGTCCTTTGTTTCTGCCCAAGTCTCATTTGGCCAGCACCTGCCAGGAACTGCCTGGAGGGCCATGGTGTGGGGAAGGACAGGTGGAACCCTGACCACAACAGATCCTTCTAAAACAACAAAGTCACATTGATGATGACAACCGCAGTGGGGTGAATGCCATCGCAGCCAGCATGATGGGAGCTGCCAAGGGCATTACTGCAAAAGCAGTTCTTCTCAAGGCGCCCTTTGCATCTTCCCCTCCTCACCTCTCAGAGCATTTGGAACTTGCTTATGCATTGGAATGACTCTTAAATCAACTGCTCATTTCTGTGCCTCTGCACTCACAGGTTCCTTCATTAACATTTTAAATAAGTGGCTAAAAAACTCCTCTGCAGGTTGTTTTCAAAAGCAGGAGAAAGAAAAACACACACTACCTGAATTGATTTGACTAATTTTTGAGTGACTCAGTTCAAAGTCAGTATTGCATGCACAATGTCCTCATGTTGAGCCAGCCTGAAATAAGACTTGGTAAAAGGCACACTCCTCAGTAGCTGGCGGTGCCACTGTGACAGCGTACACAATGGTGTGAGGGTATACACAGGCGAGCATAAGTGTGTGTGCTCATACACACAGATAAAGTGAAAGGACACTGGGCTTTGTGCTGGCAAAGGTTGTGATGCTGCTGTAGCTTGCTGTGGGCCCTGGGCAGTGTCAGATGGGAAGTGCTTTGATGGCATGTTGTTCAGTGTACTTAATGGGGTCTCCCATGGCCCGAGGACCCACTGTGAGCACTCTGCCCACTGTGGCGCAGATCACAGCTGGAGTCATCATAGCCCACGTACGTCTTTATTGAAAGGCAGTGTTGACCCAGTGTGTACTTTAATATTTTACTCATGAAATATTAAAGTATTTTACTCATCAAATATTTTACTCATCAAATATTAAAGTATTTTACTCATCAAATATTTTACTCATCAAATATTAAAGTATTGGAGTACTTTAATATTTTACTCATCAAAAGATGAGAAAGAGGATACCATCAAGTTATGATTTTAATAAATGTCTTCAAAAGTCTGGAATATTTTTTCTCCTTTTTCTTTTTGTTTTTTTTCTTATGTTTTTGGAAATGTCTTGCCTGAAGTTGGCTTTAATTCTAATAGTCACTAAACTAGACTGGAAATGCACATTGCTGTTGCTTTTAGAACTTGATTCTAGATTTTAATGTATTACTGTCAATTTATATATATATATACACATTATATGTATAATATATATAAAGTATATATCATTATATATTATATATATATATAAATATATATATTCTGGCTCTGTAGCCCAGGCTGGAACGCGGTGATGCAATCACAGCTCAAATCAGCCTTAAACTGCTAGGTTTAAGTGATCCTTTTGCCTCATTTTCTCAAAAAGCTGAAATTACAGACGTGAGCCACTGCACCCAGCCTATTTATGTTTTTCATAAAAGCATAAGAATTATCTTTATGATAAATTAAGGAATAGAATATCTTTAAGGAAATACTATATCTTTAAGGAAACACAAAATCTCCAGTAGTTATAGACTCCTATGAAAACCACCGTTACCACCAGCAATTTTGTGTATGTCTATATAACACACACATACATCAATATATATAATATATGCATGAATTTTTTCATATTTGGCAGTCATTGAAGAATAAAAATTAAAATTTATATTGGTGAAAAGTGAAATAAGTAATATTTGTTGTTTAGTGAAAACTTTGTTTAGCAACTTAAATGAAGCTGCCGAAAGTGTGAATTGAATAATAAAGATATGTCATGAGGGCTTCACAGAGGGACAAATAGAGGTAAACTAGGAGAGTGCTAGTGACACATGGAGGATGAGAGTATCACGTATGTGCTTTACAAACAGCATAATGTGTGATTGGCTGTAGCACAAATTAGAGCTAAGTAGAGAAGATGAGGAGAGGACATATTCAAGGGTATAATGTTTGATAATTTTTTCAAAGTAAACAAATGAATTGTATTCAGGAAGTCAAACAATCCTCATTTTGGATGTGTAAGACATAAATTTACTTTGTTTTGAATATGCAAAACAACATATTTTTGCCTGATTTTTAGTATTTCTCTTCTTTGGTGGCTGATTCATTATGATGTGTTTAAGCTGGAAACCACCACCAAACAGGAAGAATCTCTTAAAATCAGCCAAAGTAAACTGTTTCATTGTGAGGGAACACTTCATAGAATGACAACAGACTGCTCCACCATTGTAAATGTAAGAATAAGACAGTGGACTAACATTTGCAAAGTGTCAAAAACTGTGACTGCCAATACAGAGATGAATGTGGATTGGAAATACCTTTTATATAAGAGGATAAAAGGATGATCTTGTCACATAAGTATAATAAAAAAGTAAAGGGGCTTTATACCCTACTAAGGGCTTCTAGAACAGTACCCATGAGATCTACTTGAAAGACAATTCCAATACCTCTGCCACATTTGAATCCGGTTTTATTAATTTCTTTGTCTCTTAACAGTGTTTCCTTTATGTATCTTTTCTGTTTCTATATATGTCTGGTAAGTTTTACTCAAAAAGTGAACTCTGTAGTAGTATATAGAAAGCAAACCCCACATGTGTTCCCTTTTACTAGGCTGTGTATGTGTGTTTTGAGGGAGAAGGTTGAATCAATCTAATCAGGAGTTGATTTGGTTTTGGGACTTGTTCCTCTTAGAGTTAACTCCAGTGCACCATAGGTTTCCTGCTCATCTAGCAATACTTTGTGTTCCGGATTGGACTAGTTTAGCAGCTTTCTCAGTATCTGCTGTATCCTCACCTTTAAGTTTCCCTCCAAATTCTGCTCAGTCCCCCAGAGGACACTGCTTTGACCTGTTACTCAACAATTGTTGCCTAGTTGGGGGTGACGAAGAGAATAGAGAAGCATTCTCTGTCATTCTGATGAAGCTCAGTGACAGGTCGACACTGTTTCTGGGTCTTCATGGTTGGAACCCTCTTAATGATCCTCTCCAACCTTCAGGTGTAGGTCTAAATCATCCACATATGGTTTTCCTCTTTTTTCCTTTTCCCCTTTCCAAAGTTCAATTAGTTCTACCAATGTCCAAGGGCAATGGTATTCCTTATCTTTCCCTTTGTAGTTTTAGATTTTGTCACATGGGAGAGATGGGGAGGTAAATACAGGTCTTAAAATGTGATCTTCTCTGAATCTCTTCACAGACTGTAAAACAAATGTATGTGGCACGTATACACCATGGAATACTATGCAGCCATAAAAAAGGATGAGTTCATGTCCTTTGCAGGGACAAGGATGAAGCTGGAAACCATTGTTCTCAGGAACCTAACACAAGAATAGAAAACCAAGCACTGCATGTTCTCACTCATAAGTGGGAGTTGAACACTGAGAACACATGTACACAGTGAGGGAAACATAACACACCAGAGCCTGTTAGGGGATAAGGGGCCAGGGGAGGGATATCACTGGGATAAATACCTAATGTAGATGATGGGTTGATGGGTGCAGCAAACCACCATAGCACGTGTATACCTATGTAACAAACCTGAACGTTCTGCACATGTCCCCAGAACTTAAAGTATAATAATAAAAAAAGTTTATGTCTTAATGTTGATGTTAACTTACCATAAATTAAATTATGTGTGTGTGTGTGTGTATATATATATATGCATTTGAAAAATTAGGCATAACATCAAATTCATTTATTTCAAGCTTCTTATTTTACACATTAAAATATTTAAAATGTATATTATATATAATTTTCTTCTGCATGAAAAATACTTACAGTTTCTCTCTTTGATTGAAATGATTCCTGAATCTTATCCTGGTTAATTTTTAAGTTTCCTAACGATTACCTTCCAAAATATTATTCAATATTCTAACTTCTAGTATCAATTAATGGAGTTCACAATTCATCCAAATATATTTATCTATAATATAACATTTGTGTGTTTCAATTCTTCTTCTTAAACTTCTCATTGAGATTCATAATTTGTTGCATTTTCATCTCATCTGTGTTTTACAGAATTCTTTTTTATGAAGAGATCACAATTTATTTAGCAATTCTACTGTTGATTAGTATTTATTTTGTCTCCAATTTGGAGCTACAATAAAAATTGATGCAATGATCAACACTGTATTTATCTTGAAATACATATAGGCAACCTGTGGAATCTATTTTAGAGTTAAAATATTTAGCCGATAGGATGCTCATAGTCAGTTGGCAAAAAGTATTTCAGTTTACATCCCTCCAGCCATGAATAACTTTCACTGATTCTTTGTCTTTCACAACACACAATATTATGTGTCTTTAAATTTTGCTAATTTTTATGGAGGTCTGTAGTTCAACTTATGGATTAATTTTTATTATTCTGAGGACTAATACAAGTAATCCCTTTTTCATATTTGTCCAGTTATTTATGCCTCCAATTTTATGAAGTACCTGTTCAAATATTTTCCCAATTTTATATTGGGTTCATTTTCTTTTATTGATTACATTCATTAATCACATGTATTGTATTTTATTGCATATATGTTGGGTTAAATATTTTTCTCCACAATTCGTTTGTATTTTAATTCTTGGATGGTATAGTTTGAAACACAGAAGTCATCACTTTTGATATAAACTAAATTTTCCTTCTTAATTGTTACATTTTTGTCTTGGTTAGGAAATCTTTCTCTGTGAGAATATTTTATTGTGTTCCCTTCACCTTCAGAACGTGAATCCATGTGTAAATGAATTGTGTATGGTTTGAGGTAGGAGTCAGTATTCAGTTATGTCCATTTGAATATTTAATTGATCCAGTATTGTCCTGATCACCTTGTAAATTTCACTGTAGGAAAACACTCTAATAATGCATGAGCATTTGTATATAAGATGAGATTTAGAAAGATAAACACAGCATAGGAGGTCAAATAAGATGACCTCAAAGTATAGATTCATCAATAAAACACATGGATAAGTATAATACTGTTAGCTGAAGAGACAGAAAATATTGCCAGGTTACCATTGAGTCTTTTGCCTCCAAGTTTTTTCATGAAGCCCAAGATCCCTACTTTCTTCCCTTGATTTTAACTTCGTTTAGACAACTCTGTCATCTATTATTTCACTTTGTGACATTCACAAATAATGAAAAAACCAGAGAATATATTCTATTCCATACATCATGGGTAATGATTTTCCAAAAATGATTAAACAAAGAACCAATACACATAGTTTTAATGTTTTCACCATATTTAATAGAAGCACTATCAATGAGATTTGATGACATTAGAACACAACTAAAGACATTAAATATAACTTATTTGTCCTGTTTGATGAGGTGCGAAAAAGAGGGCTTTCTGTGATAAATGGGTTCCCACAGCATATAGACACACTTCTGACTTATCTCTGGTCAGAAGTGACTACAGCAAAAGATAGGCCTGAGAGGAGGTGAGAAGGAGCAATTAGGGATGGTGTATATCAGGGCATTTTGATCAACATCAACAAAGGTCATGGTTCTACCTTCACAATCCAGGAATAATCCTACTCGACTGGTAGGTCTTGGAACATATTGCACCACAAGTGGGGAGGTGGTAAAGAGACTGCAGTGAGCATCCTCCTTAACGCATCCAAGAAGAAAGAGTCCCTCCCCTCCATCTATCTTATCATTCTGTCTCTTCTCTTTCCAGTAATTGTTACAGACACCAAAAGCCCAATTCCAAGAGTCCCCCACATGAACCTCCCAATAATATTTGCCAGATGTGAAAGTCTGAGCACCCCATACAAGAAAACATTCAGAGTTTGCAGTGAAATGGGGATCATCTTGAGGGTCACATCCAACATTTATGCTTCTCAAATCTCCATACAGGAAGATATGACTATTGCGTCTTTCAGGCTGCAGAGTAAAATCAACTGCAAAAGTAACAAAAAAAAGTATAGATACATGTAAATAATAGAAATTAGAATTCTTGAGGGAAAATTTGTTCTACCAAGAAATTTGAAGTTACAAGGACAGGAGAATTTTGATTACAACATTTAATCAAGTATAAGGATGATTAATATTCTCTATAGGAAAAACAACATCCTACAAACAGACATTGAAAATGTATTGAAAACTCAAAAATTGAGAGTTGAATATAAAACCAGCCTGTTTTAATCCAATTTCCAATGTAAAAGTGAAATGTTATATGCCCGAATGCCCTTTAGCTATCAAGGTCATTATTAAAATATTTCTTGTTCTTAAATACTAGTGATATACTTTCGACAAGAATGGGAAGATTTTAGCTTACTCAAGCACTGCTCTAGATAACTGACATAGTCTATTGTTCAAATTATAAGTGGATACTGAATTCATTTTTGCAAAATGTTAACTGTCACTCTGTGCAATTTCTGCAGTCTTAGCCTTTGAAATGACCTTTTAGATTTTACACGTAGTCATGGTGTAACTGAACTGAACTATCATTTCTTGTTTTACTTCATTTACAAAATTCTTTTCTTTTTTCTTCTCTATTTATAGTCGATTTTACATTATATCAATAATATACATTTATTGTAAGAAAATACAAATACTCCAAAACTGCTGTGAACTCTATTCCCCAAAAACTGTTTTTAAAAATTCAAGTGAAATACAGTAAAGAAATGTAAAATTTTAATGTAACTTTGGATTATTAAGCTTCCTTCTGAGCATTGTTCCATTTATTCAATTTTTTACTTCTTATGCCATTCCATTTACCCAAAATATACCTCTATCCATGTGAGCCCAGAACATATTTGTTTTTCACTATGTTTTACTCTTCCTGTTATAAATTGGACTATAAATAGAAACAAAGATATAATAGGGTTGCATAGTCATATCGTTCACTTCCTTCTGAAATGAAATAAGGATTTGATGAAGGATAAAATATTACCGCCATGATTCTAACAAGATGTAATACACTGTGGGAATTCTGCCAATGGGCTGACACTCACCTCTGAATCCATTGAGCCTATCCAGCAGTCCAGTGATGGGCCCTGCACTGAGCTCTGGATTCACAGGCTTGGGCATTTGCAGCAGCAGGGACTCATACCTGCAAGGAGAAAGATGCAGTTACCACATCTACAGCCAAAAAGTACATAAAAATCACTACTTTTATTTAAAAGACATTTCATGAGAATCCCTTTAACCCACAATTTGCTAATTCCAAAATGATCATTTTCTGTTTCAGATTCATTCTTATTCACAGTTCCTGATTTTCAAGCATGTTAGAAAAGTCAGTCTGAGTGAGAATTCATTTGGATCTTTCTTCTTACTTCTCCAAATTAGTAAGAATCATTAATCTTAAGACCAAGAGAATATTCAAATATAAAATTCTGGGTTCCAGACTTCAGCAGAATTTCCTGATATCACCATCTGGAAAGGTGGGGTTATTTTTAAGACTGCTGCATCTGTTGCTTCCTTCTCAAGGCCAGGGTGTTGAAATATGCTCTAGGCAGGGAGATCTGCCTTTTATATCTGAGGTTCTCCGGAGGCCTACATAGTTCAAACATTCCAAATAGTTTGTTTCATCTATTTTTCAGAATTATCTATTTAATTATAAACTAGAAATCATCAACACTTTTCACTGCAAAAATACTTTCCCTTTTTCTCTCTGGCTTCCTCTGGTTGACTTTGTAGCCATGTAGTAAATGTAACATTTTCTCTTTCAAATATGCAGGTTTTTGAGCAATAAAAAGGAAATTAGGAGTAGAGATGATCACTTTTTTATTCTTCTTTCATTTTTTTTGTTTTCTTTTTTTTTGTTTGTTTGTTTTTTAGTTTTGCAGAACTTTCATTGAACTGCCTAATAAAATCACTGAGTATAGCAACAAAAGAGAAGACAACATAGGGTGTGGGATGGAGAAAGTACAACCAGCACAAGGTAATATCAATATCTGAATCAATTATGTCTTCAGTGTCAAAGTTCCTGCTTGATATTTGTGGAAACTGAAAGAGCATCTGCTAAAATCTTGGTATGCACTCACCTGTGTGATATGTCTCCAAAAGCCTGTAAGAAAAAAAAGAAAAAGAAAGGCTTAGTGCTTTCCACATGATGCAATTTCCACTAAGTTCACTGTGAGATTTGGAGGCAGTTTCTGAGATATTATTTTCCTACAATTTTCCCTCCTGGAAAGCATTTTTTGTTTATTTTCTCATGAAAATCTCAGTCTATCATATGTCATGAATTAATGTCCTGATAAAGTCTCAGTCTTGAACACATTCTCTTTCCAAGTGAAGGAATAGGAGGCCCATAGAGTCTGTGGTCTGCTGTAACCATAAAGAAGCTACTCAGTCGTCTTCCCTAAGCCCTGTTACCAAAATGAGTGGATCCCAAAATAATGTTAATGTGATCCTAGATTCCCCAACTTCTCCATCATGCCGTGTCTCCAAATTAACCTAAGTGCAAATGAATCACTTCTCATTCTATCCACTTTCAAAAATCCTAAATATATCATTGACTTTTGATGGGAAATATTTCTTGGGGCTGTTACCTTGGTCATTCCACAAAGTTTTGTTGCTGGTGGATAAAGTAGGAGGGACCTTTGGTTGGTAGAATCCATAGGAGAGGCTATAACCTTCCAACTGAGTAGCATTAGTTATAGAAACGTGTTTTTAGAAACAAATCATGGAAGTAATGTGGGGGATGCATTTCAGGAGAGAGGGAAAATACCCATGCATGTGAAGGTTCTACATCCTGATACCCCATGGTCAGTCCGTACCTGGAGTAGCTCCACATCTGCTTTATGGCACATTTGCTTCAGATCCTCATACATTCCTCTTAAAAGCTCCCTCGAATTTCCCATTCTGGCTTTGCTTTCATTGAGTTGCTGAAAAATGTCCTCGCCCTCCTTTTGCAGCCTCTCCAAGTGATGTTGCTCTTCTTCATGAAGAAATGTAGGCATCTTCTGATATTCAGCTCTGATTGCTTTTATCCTTAAACTCACATAATCCTGCAATGACAATAGTCAAAATAGAAATGTTGTATCCATCTTCTCTTGAATTTCACTGATTCCTCTTAGCATTCTGAACATCCAATATTTTAACCCTCAGTCTTGTCAATTCTCAGATTCCACAACGTTTTATTCCTCTCCTTTTTTCTGCATTAATATCAACATAGTTGTTTCTGCCTGGTTACATTTACTTGATTAATGATAAAATGTTTTCTAAGATAGTTATATAAAAATGGATTTCTCTCTTCTAACACACATTTACAGAAAGAAAACACAGTTCTTGCTTAAGAATTAAACTATCAAGCAATATTGGCTAGATAGGAAACCATTATTTCTATTTTGGAGAATTGGGGCAATTTATGTAAACCCATTACATGAGTAATTATGAAATGACCACAGACTAGCATTGTCAACTCAATGCATTTCACCCAGCATCACATAGTCTAATAAGGTTTCATTTATTCTCTTCCAAACGCACCCTAATCTGCAACATGGATTTCTTTGTGGTTCCTCAACCCCCCAAATAAATGCAAATGAAATATTACTGCACATGCTGTTTCCTATATCTAGAATTATTTTCATATATATATGTATTTCTCATATATGTACTCTCTATATATTTCTCATATATAGGTATATATGGATATATGAGGAATATCTATGTGTATCTGTGTGTGTATATATATTCCTCACATATATCCACGTATAAATATATACACCCACACCCAGATACACGTATGTATTCCTATATTTATGAGGAAGGGGAAGGCAAACAGGAGGATATATGTATTTCCTCTTGATTGATATTTTGTTTCATTGTGAATTTTTCCATGAGCCTTTTTGCTGACCATACTAATTAAAACCCAAACCCTCATCCCCAGTCCCTAACCTCTGTGCTCCTTTTCTACTTTCCTCCTTGATTATTCTCCAAAGACAGTACTACACTCTAACACATCATGTACTTTACATATCTGCATGGTGACCATTTGCTTCTTTAATTTCAATTGCAAGATTTGTGTGTTTTCTTTCTTCTTTACTACTTAATTTTCTAAGTTGATATTTGACATATCCTAGGTATTCATAAAATATTTTTCAATGAATTTATATTAGAATGAATTAATGAATTAATATTAGATACCATACCCTCAAGATAAATGTCCACAAAGAGAAAATCATTTCTAGAATTCTTCTCAAGTCCTTAAAGTTCTCCTTATATTAAATACTAGCTCCCATATTTCTCGCATATTTGTGTCTTCAAGACACAAGTGTACATTTCTCACCCCTTTTTCCATTACGTGTTATGACTTATTCAATATTAATTAGTTCTGATATTTAATTTCATGCTTCCTCTTAATTTGCACTCTTGTTCCTTCTGCCTGATATTTAACTCACATTTCAAATATATTTGCCCATCAGGATTCAAATTCATGCTGACTCAGCCTTAGAAGGTTCACTTGAAATTTCCATGACTGCCAAATAACGCTTGTGCCCAGAAGTTATCCAGGCAATCAATTGAGAATGCTGTGAAATGGCCCAGTTTCCTGCATTTGTTGGTGTATTGCTAGAGGTTTGTATGGAGACAGATGAGCATGCTTGGGTAACATCTGTCATCTGGTTAGAAATCCTACCAAAGAGTCACACTATCTTATATAAAAAATTAGGGTATTTTTTCTCAAGTGTTTTTTCCTTTTTTGTTGAATTCCAGAAATATTACGGATTGAGATCAAGTTCCTATTTTAAGAGTCACCCATTTGTTCGACATAAGTTACTGAAGAAGGTACAGTAACATGATACCAACCTTCCAGCATCTGGTTCTGGTGGTTTCCATGTTCAGGTTTCTGTGATTTTCACATGCTTTTTCCCATAAAGACTGCATTTTCTTCAGGAGCTTCTCCTGCAAAAGAGCCATGAATTGAAGCACAAGTGAAGACACTAAAGTATCATTCACTCTCTGATATATGAAGGACCCCAAATGAGAGACAAATTGACCCATAGAAAATAGTTTGCTTTGTTTCTCCAAATGTTTGTCAAATCTGAGAAGTGTGAAGCCAAGGAAGCTCATAGAAGACGTGCTTAAAGGGACACAGAGATGGCATCATCCAGTCTCCAAGGAAATAGACTTACAAGAATTTCCTGTGTCCTTTATAGAAATAGATCTTCAGAGGCATCACTTACCCGGTATTCCTCAGCAGCCCACTCAATGGGACAGTGTTTGTGGTCTCGGTGCTCCTGAGAGTTGGAGCACAGCAAACAGAGCAGGCTCTTGTCCACTTCACAGAACATCTTCTTTATCTCTCTGTGAGTCCCACATATCTGCTCCTCAGAGCTAAGGAATTGCCTGAGACTGGCTTTCCTGGCAATGGAAGCCATCTTCTTCAAGCGAATGTTAGTTCTGAGGTTTCTCTGCCATGTTGTCTTCTTGCATTTAGAGCACTGAACAAGAACCGTGATGTCTTGCCAATTGAGGTAGAAACAGGGCCTGCAAAAACTGTGCCCACAGTCTATGGTGATTGGGTCTATGAAGTAGTTCATGCAGATGGGGCAGGTAAGTTCCCTCTGGAAGACTTGCAAGATTCCAGAATTCATGTTTCTGAGGAAGAAAGAGCAGCATGTCATTTTGGGGTCTGGGTTGGTGAAAATCTGTCAACATGTGGTGATATGTGATAGCTATATTTTCTTCTCAACAGTGCACATTAAAGGGGAACAAACTATTTCCTCTGCAACAAAAATGAAAAATTCATACACAAGGAGAATCTTAAGGCTTTATAGCAGACACCACTGACTACATGACTCACAATCTCTTCTATTCCTAGTTCCTGCCCATAACATAATGCAAATCTATTCAATAACCTATTCCCTGGGATTGATATGAAACTTGGGTTTTAGTCTTAAGTGGTCTAGAACTTAAGGGTCTTGTTTGTCCCTATTCCTCTTTCAAGTAACTACTGAATGACTATAGGAGAGGAGTAGATAACCTACACTAGGTAAGAAAACACGAGAAGATGGTCAGAGGGCTCTATGCCATATTTTCAGGAGGGACCCAGAAACCCGGCTCTTTGAAACAAAAGCAACCCCAAAACCAACCAACCGACCAGATAAACAAAAAGACAACAACTAAACCAGTCTATGTTCCCTAGGAGAGAAAATAAATAATGAAAGATACTGGGCTATTTTTCTTGTGGCTTAAATTAGCTTCCTCTTTGGCTACTCAAACTATGAAGTCAAATATTGTCAGTTTTTTCTAAACTGAAATATGTACAATTATGTTACTATGGCATTATTGTTAATTTTAGGTGTTGACTTGACTGGATTAAGTAATATATGGAGAACTGGTGAATCATTATTTCTGGGTGAGTCTGTGAAGGTGTTTCCAGAGTGACAAGTGAGTTGGTGATCTGAGTGGGGAACAGCAGCCCTCAATGTGGGTGGACACCATCCAATCATCTGGGAGCTCAGACCGAAAAAAAGGGCAGAGAGAAGGCCATTTGCTTTCACACACACAATTTATATATATTTATAGTTATAGTTATGCATACATCCTATGGTTCTGTCTCTCTGGAGATCCCTGACCCATGCAAACTGCAATCTTTGCTTTGGCAGTTTGAAGGCATTTACCTTACTGTCTTTTACTAAGCAGTGTTGAATTTAAGTGCCAAAAGTGAAAATTTAAGAATTGCAAACATTTAGGCTGGGCGCAGTGGCTCACGCCTGTAATGCCAGCACTTTGGGAGGCTGAGGCGGGTGGATCATCTGAGGTCAAGAGTTCGAGACCAGCCTGACTAACATGCTGAAACCCCGTCTCTACTAAAAATACAAAATTTAGCCAGGTATACTGGTGGGCGCCTGTAATCCCCACTACTCAGGAGGCTGAGACAGTAGAATCACTTGAGTCCAGGTGGTGGAGATTGCAGTGAGTCAAGAGCCAAGATCATGCCATTGCACTCCAGCCTGGGTGACAGAGCAAGATTCCATCTCCAAAAGAAAAAACAAAACAAAAAAAAAAAAGAAATGCGAATATTTTTCAGAGGTCATCTGAGCCATTTCCAGGAATGTTTCATAGTTTCATCTGACATAAGCCTCAATTAAAATGTCAACTAGTATCACGTATCAAATTATGCCTTACACGTTTATCTGCTCAACAACTATATTTTGATTTCTAAGCTAGGGTATTTTGGAGAGCCTTCTTGTTTCCTTTAGTATCACCAGTTTTCATCTCATCATTGCTTTAGTAATTTAAAATCATGTCTAAAAGTTTAAGGTTATGAAAGCACAACATTTACAATATTCAATAATTCTCTCTTTTTACTTAATTCAATGTACCAGTATTAGTACATGCAGTACACACACATATATGTTTTAATGTGAATTCTGTGTATTCATGATGCATACAAATCTACTGCAGCAAACACTAGACATTTAAAATTTTTCAAAAATGTACTGAACACTTCTGGCATATAAAAAATAACAACAATTAACACCTCATGTCATAAAATGAGTAGTAATATTATGAGTTACAAATAATATCATTAAGTAGGTTTAAGACAGGTAGATATTTTTATCATTGTAATTTACTATTTGGTAATAAGTTGCACTCACCCCAGGGCTCTAAGAATGTTTCCTGCAGTGATTTTTCTAAAAAAAGTTCTTTTAATTACTCCCAAAGATCAGGAGCTCATTCCCTTCAGAGCTGACTTTCCGAGGCCACCTGAATGCAGGTAACTCTAAGTGCTGTCCTCCTCTGGAGCAAAATGAGCTTCTCTCTTCTGCATCCTTTTATATGAATCTTTGAAGACCACACCCACCTCTTTAGTGGTATTTAGCGTATTAAGAAAGGTGGAGACAGAGTTGATTAGGTTTATGCAATATTTAGTACACGCCTTTTCATCACTGATTAAATTAGCATCACACTATCATTGTAAAAACCACTGCTTGAATGAGGCATACCTATCATCAATCTTATCAGGGTAAACATACGCTAGAAATTAACTAAAATTGATTAATACTGTTTCTTGAGTTTCTTCTATGGCACAGGCTTTCCTCTAAACACACATTAATTCATTTGTTTATGTATTCTAGAGAAAGGTTCTCCTTCTGGTGTGCAGTGGTACAATCTTAGCTTACTGCAGCCTTGAATTCCAGGGCTCAAGTAATCCTCCCACTTTAGCTTTCAAAGTAATAAGGACTAGAGTATTATGCCATTGCACATAGCTGATTTTTATTTATTTATTTTTCTTAAAGATGGGATATGGCTATGTTGCCAAGTCTAGTCTGTAATTCCTGCCTTCAAGTTATCCTCTGACTTCAGCCTCCCAAAACGATGAGAGTACAGGGTGAGGCACGTAACCCACTCGTAAAGCCTTCTTTATCTACATGGTATTCTCAGAGTAGGCCAAAAGGATCTAAAATTTCCATTTTCGTTTTTTAGCACTATAAGAGTATTCACTAATTAACCAAGTAATCCCACATAATAATTTAGCTTCTTGTCAAATTTTCAAAAGTTTTGCCAATCTCGTGGGTAAAACGTGAGTTATTCTTTTAACTGCTTTCCTCCACATAGTGCATAATATCCTAGAACGGCTAGAAAAGTACCATGAGTATTGATTTTGGAATTATAAATATCTATTAGGATGTAGGCAACTTCACGAATACAGAATCCAGATGATGGGGAAAGACTATGTATGCTTTTTTCTATTCCAAAGTTTGTTTTGTGATATGAAGCTCCAAAAGAAGGAAAAGATTCCAGAAGGGGACACCCAAATATCTTCTCACAGAGGAATTATTTGCCAGTGCTTCACAAGATTTATGGTCAACACTGACAGAACAGTGAAAACATATCTATCAGCCTTATATCAGTCAAGGTTCAAAGACAAAAGCAGGACTCTTAAGATATATGTACACTTAGGGAGATTCATATATGGACTTAGTACATGGAATTAGTTTACTCAATTGAGGGGCTGATGAAGGAAGTATAACGTCTCTGGTACAATCAATCAGGAAAAAACAATCTGCTGTTTGGATCCCAATGGTCATGGAAAAAAGCTTTCAGTAGGGAGCAACGGGAACAATAGAGATCCTTCACACTTTAGTCTTGTCCAAGGAATGTCTAAGTCTTCCTTCAGAGGACTTTCACTGGTAAAGTCAAACTTACTGGGGTAAACTTCCTAGTCCCAGAATTAGAACACTTATTTACATCTGAAAACTGCTTTTCCAGCAGGGCCTAGGTTAGCATTTCGTTGAATAAGAAGGAGATGTGTGTATGCTACAAAATGGTTGCTGCTGTCATTTCCCTCCTTGTAGTTAAAGCTCGCCAACTTGACACATTGAGCAAATCATTAAGAGGTTATATGCCATAAGTTTAAGAAAGAGAAAATAGGATTCCTTGTTCCTAAGTTTACTGTGCAAGATCACCAACAGACTGAAACTCCTGAGTTATACATTCTGTAACTCAATAAATTGAGGTAATTCAAGTGTCCACACAGAGGTGAGATCAGCCCCGGGTGCATGGAGGGTACTGGGGGCTCAGCCCTGCACTTAAGAGTGGGAAGCCTTTGAGACCTTAGTTCATGGACCGGACCCTGCAGACATTCTCTGCTGAGATTCAGGGGCTCCCTGGTGGGGCTCTGGTATTCCATCACAAGGTCTGATGACTATGTGTATCATGAAAGAGTTGAGGCAAGGAGAGAAAGGAAAAAGGGTAGCTTCTAATTTAATTTCAACAATTTTTTGCACCACATCATTTACTCACCACAACAGTCAACTTTAGGCAGATGAAGTCTAGAGCTCTGGAAATCAGGAGCTCTCAATTCTAGACCTACTTCTGTCTACTGTGACCTTATTAATGAAACAACTTATTTTCCTACATGAATCTCAAACCATGAAACAAATATGAGAATGTAAGACCCTTTAGAGTTGACATTTGTAGGTTCTAAAAGTCCAAGCCAGAAGCGGGATTAGAGATGGGTATGGGCATTAGAGATGTGTGTATGGGCAAGAACAATATATGATGTGGACAAAGAGCACTCTAACCAATTTTGAACACTTCCTCATTTCCCACTGCATCCCCTTTCAATACAAAAGGCTCTTTTTTGGACCTGAGAGTCTTTTTACATTCTAGCATCTGAAACCTTCCTCTACAACAAAATTTCTATTGATTTACTATTCTATTTTTGAGAACCAGTAAGAGACTCTCTCCCTCATCTTGGTTTCATAACTCATTACAAAATTTTCATACAGGAGTTAGGGATCTATTTCTGCTTTCTTAATATGCATAGAAAACTGAATTTATTTTACTTTGGAAATGTTAATTTTTTAATGAAAATTCAATAAATTCAATTATAGCATATTATTCAAAATTCAACAGTTATAATTCCATTGAAATTGTAATTGCGGCCGGGCGCGGTGGCTCAAGCCTGTAATCCCAGCACTTTGGGAGGCCGAGGCGGGCGGATCACGAGGTCAGGAGATCGAGACCATCCCGGCTAACCTGGTGAAACCCCGTCTCTACTAAAAAATACAAAAAACTAGCCGGGCGACGTGCCGGGCGCCTGTAGTCCCAGCTACTCGGGAGGCTGAGGCAGGAGAATGGCGTAAACCCGGGAGACGGAGCTTGCAGTGAGCTGAGATCCGGCCACTGCACTCCAGCCTGGGCGACAGAGCGAGACTCCGTCTCAAAAAAAAAAAAAAAAAAAGAAATTGTAATTGCTACTTTGTTTTATTTGCTCACATGGAGAAACCTGTGCACAATTTTATCCATGCTAATAACAATTCATTTATTGAATAATAAATTATATTTTGCTTTGTAACCTCTGAATGTCCAAGACTATTTTTAAATCTTATAAATTTCTTTCTTTGAAATCCCCGTTTATTAGATAGTCTTCTGGAAACCCCAGTCATTTTCTCTTCAAACCTCTTATTTATTTCTGTTAACATAAATATATTAGAATAAGGAAGGGAGCAATGTACTCCATGGGCTTTGATGTACCACATACTTTGCTATTTCCCTACCCACACCTTCCATAATCCTAACAGAAAATGTAGAATATGTATCCCATTGTCCCAACCTCATATACGAGCACATGAAGGGTAAGAAATCTCTTTTCTGTCCTGTTTCTTGTATGGGAGGGAGTCAGGAATCAGTCCCACGTCACCAACTCCATAAATCCTCAAATATTTCAACATATTGCCTTATCTAGAACCACAGAAACACGTAGGATTCCTTTTGTGCTTGTCCATCTGATTTTCAGCCTACATTTTGAGGTTTATTTATCTCATGAATAAAGCATTCAGCTGTTGAACACTTTAACATCATAGAAGCCTGTAAATATCAGAATCAAAAAACACAACAATTCAACATGTCTTCCTTTATGCTACCATAGCTTTTATGTTACAAGTGTTATGCCTTTAAATGTAAGAATGTATTAAATTTATTATTATAAAATAAATCAGAATCAAATAGATTACATTCCTTAAGAAAATAATGAAGGCAGCAATTGCAAGCAGTACTATAGATGTCAGATTTGAAAGATTTTTTTTCTTTTCTTATTTATTTTCTTAGAGACGTGGTCTGGCTGTCACCCAGGCTATAGTGCAGTGGGTGGTTCCTAGCTCACAACAGCCTCAACCTCCTGGGGTCAAGCCATCCTCCATCTCTGCCTCCTGAGTAGAAAGAACTACTGGCAGGCTCTACCATTCTGTTTTTTTGTTTTTGTTTTTGTTCTGTTTTATTTTCATTTTATTTTATTTTTTATAGAGACATGGCCTTCCTATGCCACCCAGGCTGGTCTCCAACACCTAGATTCAAAACATCTTCCTGCCTTTACCTCCCAAGGCAATGGGATTACAGCTATAATCCACCATTTCCGGCCTCAAAATATTTTCATAGCAGATTTAACAGAACATTTTCTTCTATGCTAATGTCTAAATTCAGTAGGCAGAAGATTAATGTCCTTTACTCTTCCCATATCTGACTTAGTATCCCTTTCTTACACAGCCTACTGCTAAATTTGAATGCTTGTTTTCAATTTAACAGTTATGTTTCATAGCACAGAATAGTGAAATGAGTAATGTGAAGTAGAGTTCCCATCTTATTTCCTAGCCCCTGCCAATCTAACCGTAGATATTCTAAAATGGCTCATGATCTTACCCTTCCCTCCGTTGGATTCCGGATTATGAACTAATGAGTGTTGGGTTTAAAAAGTTTAAGGAATAGAGCAGAAACTAAGACTAGCGCCTCTTATGGTTCTACTTACTCTAGAACCACTATTTTCAGAGAAACTCTTATCAGAATGCTAGGCTCACACTGATTTCTCATCTGAACATGCTTAGAAATAAATATGTTAGCTCTTACCCCGATTTTAATTAAAAAAATAAATCCCCACTCTACAGAAGCAGCCACCAAGTATTTCCTTACACAAGCAATCACATCTGTAGTTCTCATAATAGGTGTCCTCTTCAATAACCTGTTCACTGGGCAATGAACAATAATAAACATTATTAATCAGTTTTCTTCCTGAATAATGATAATGGCCCTAGTGATAAAACTAGGAGTGACTCCTTTCACTTTTGAGTCCTAGAGGTAATTCAAGGAACCTCCCTAATGTCTGGTATGCTTCTCCTCACATGACACAAACTAGACCCTCTCTCAATTATGTTTCAAATTTCTCCATCAATAAACACGAACATCCACCTATCTATCACATTGCTATCCATTATAGTGGGCCGTTGAGGAGGACTTAAACACAACTACCAAAAATTCTAGCCTACTCCTCAATTACTCACATAGGTTGAATAATAGCAGTGTTAATTTATAATCCAAATATTACTATTCTAAACCTGATCATTTAATTTAACAGTTACAGCACTTCTAGCACTCAACCTGAATATCAGCACCACTACCCTGTCATTATCTCATGCCTGAAAGAAATGAACATGATTAACACTCATAATCCCACTAATTCTACTATCCCTAGGAAGTTTACCTCCATTAACAGGTTTTCGACTTAAAGGACTAATTATTCAAGAATTTACAAAAAACAATAGTCTTATTGCTCCAACCATTATTGCTATTATAACTCTACTCAACCTATACTTTTATATATGCCTAATTTATTCCATCTCAGTGACAATATTCCCCACATTGAATAACATGAAAATAAAATGACAGTTGAAAAAAGCAAAACCCACGCTATTCCTCCCACCACTTACCATTTTTTCGGTCCTCCTCTTACCCATGTCTCCATTAATACTAAATATCATCTAGAAATTTAATTTAAATAAGACCAAGAGCATTCAAAGCCCTTACTAAATAAATTACACTCAATTTCTGTAACAGATCTAAGGACTGCAAGACTCTATTCTGCATCAGTTGGACGCAAATCAACCACGTGAATTAAACTAAGCTCTTACTAGATTGATAGAATTCAAACCCACGAAAATTTATTTATCAGCTAAACTCCTTAATCAACTGGCTTCAATCTACTTTTCCCATTGGGGGAAAAAGGCCGGATAAGCCCAGGCAGGATTGAAGCTGCTCCTTTGAATTTGCAATTCAACATGATAAATCACCTTAGGGCTGGTAAAAAGAGGTCTTGACTTGTGTCTTTAGATTTACAGTCTAATGCTTACTCAGCCATTTTACAAACCCCGTCCCCCTCCAACACACACACACACGTTCATCAATCGTTGATTCTTTTCAATTAACCACACAGATACCGGAAATGATATCTACTATTCGGTGCTTGAGCAGCAATAGTGGGCACCGCCTTAAGCCTTCTAATTCGAGCAGAATTAGGCCAACCAGGAACTCTGCTAGGAGATGATCAGATCTATAATGTTGTTGTTACCTCCCATGCATTCATTATAATCATTTATAGTTATACCAATTATAATTGGAGGCTTCCGCAACAGACCAGTCCCTCTGATAATTAGTGCACCAGATATGGCATTTCCCTGGATAAATAATATAAGCTTCCGACTTCTCCCACCCTCCTTCCTACTACTACTTACATCCTCAACAGTAGAAGCCAGCGCTGCAACCCGCTGAGCAGTTTATCTCCCTTTAGCAGGAAGCCTGACACATGCAGGGGCCTCTGTGGATCTTACCATCTTCTCACTCCACTTGGCAGGTAGGTGTTTCTTCTATTCGAGGGGCCATTAACTTTATTACCACAATTCTTAACATAAAACCCCCAGCCACATCCCAGTATCAAACATCCCTCTTCGTCTGATGAGTTCTCATTAAGGCAGTCCTTCTCCTCCTTTCTCTCCCAGTCCTAGCCGCCGGCATTACCGTACTATTAACTGACTGTAACTTTAACAGTACTTTTTTTGACCCCGCTGGCATGGGTGGCCCTATCTTATATCAACATTTATTTTGATTCTTTGGTCACCCTGAAGTTTATATCCTTATCTTACGAAGCTTCGGGATAATCTCCCATATCATAATGCATTACTCTGGAATAAAGAAGCCCTTTGGGTATATGGGCATAGTATGAGCCATGATATCAATCAACTTCCTAGAGTTTATTGTATGGGCCCATCATATATGTACAGTAGGAATAGACGTAGACGCATGAGCATGCTTCACCTCTGCCACTGTAATTATTGCTATCTCTGCTGGTGTCAGAAGTGTTTAGCTGATTAGCTACACTGCACCGCGGTAGCATCACATGATCTCCCGCAATACTCTGAGCCTTAGGATTCATTTTCTTTTTCACAATAGGGGGTCTAACCAGCATTGTGCTACCTAGTTCATCACTAGATATTGTCTGACATGATACATATTACTTTGTAACCCATTTCCACTATGTCTTATCAATAGGAGCAATATTCTCCATCATAGGAGGCTTTGTCCACTGATTCTCCTTATTTTCAGGTTACAGACTTAATCAAGCCTATGCTAAAATCCACTTCACTATTATATTTATAGGTATAAATTTAACCTTTTTCCCAAAGCATTTCCTTGGCCTATCTGGTATACTTTGACGTTACTCTGATTACCCTGATGCGCTCACTACATGAAATATTCTGTCATCCTTAGGCTCATGTATTTCAATAACAGCAGTTATATAAACAGTCTTTATAATCTGAGAAGCTTTTGCTTCAAAACGAAAAGTTCTAACAATTGAATAATCATCTTCTAATTTATAATGACTTTACGGCTGTCCACCACATGGACCACACATTCGAAGAACCAATCTCCGTTAAACTCTAGACAAAAAGAGAAGGAATCAAACCTCCAAAAACTGGTTTCCAGCCAGTCCCATAACCTCTATGACTTTCTCCATAAGATAGTAGTTAAATCATTACATAACTTTGTCAAAGTTAAATTATAGGTTAGATCTTGTATGACTTAATGGCTCATCCAGTTCTATTAGACCTTCAAGATGCTACTTCCCCTATTATAGAAGAGTTACTTTCCATGACGACGCTCTTATAATTATTGTCCTAATTATTTCCCTTGTTCCATATATTATTTCCCTAATACTCACAACAAAATTAACTCACACTAACATCATAGATGCCCAAGAAATTGAAACTGTCTGCCATTATCTTGATCTTAATTGCCCTCCCATCCCTATGTATTCTGTGTCAAACAGATGAGAGATTCTGTATCAAACAGATGAGATTAACACTTCTTTTACTGTCAAAGCAAATGACCCCCAATGATATTGATGATATGAATATACAGACTATGAAGAATTAGCCTTTGATTCTTAATATAGTCCCAACAACAGACCTAAAACCAGGAGAACTTTGACTCCTAGAAGTTGATAACTGAACAATTCTACCAATAGAATTCCCGACTGTATATCAAACTCCTCCGGATACATCCTGCATTCATGAACTAACCCCTCATTTGGCTTCAAAACGGATGCAATTCCCGGACACCTACATCAAACTACCTTGACCGCTACTCTAACAGGCCTTTACTACGGACCGTGTTCAGAAATTTGTGGATCAAATCACAGTTTTATAGCAACTGTCCTAGAACTAACCTCCTTAAAATACTTCAAAACCTGATCCACATCCACCCTATAACATCACTGTAAAGCTACTTAGCATTAACCTTTTAAGTTAAAGACTGAGAGGACCTACACCTCTCTGTAGTGAATGCCTCAGCTAGACACTGCCACATGATCTACTGTTATTCTATCAATCAACATAACTTTAATCTTCTTTATTCAGCTAAAGCTACCAAATTACATTTACTGTACACCTCCTGTACCACATATAATCAAGGCAGAAACACATAAAACCCTCTGATAATAAAAGTGAATGAAAATCTATTTACGTCTTTTACTACCCCCACAATTCTAGGTCTATCAGCAGTAATATTAATCATTTTATTTCCCATTATACTATTTTCACCCTCCAATTATCTAATTAGTAATCGATCAATTTCCATTCGACAATGATTAGTACATCTTGTACTAAAACAGAGGATAATTACACATAACATTGAAGAACAAACCTGATCTCTTATACTGATGTCCCTAAATCTCTTTATTGCCTCAATCAATCTACTGGGGCTTCTATCCCATTCATTTACACCAACCCTACCCAGTTATCAATAAAGCTAGATATAGATATAGATACAGCGAACCCATTATGAGCAGGCACAGTAATTACAGGCTTCCGCTTTAAAACAAAAAACTCCTTAGCTCACTTTTTACCACAAGGCACACCTATGCTGCTTATGCTCATACTAGTAATCATTAAAACCATTAGCCTATCCATTCAACCAATGGCATTAGCTGTGCAATTAACAGCCAACATTATAGTTGGCCACCTATTAATACATTCAATCAGAGAAGCCACGCTAGTACTATCAACTGTTAACTTTTCCACAGCTCCAGCCACTCTCATTCTTCTGATCCTATTGACCATTCTCAGACTCGCATAGCCTTTATTCAGGCTTATGTCTTTACACTTCTAGTAAGCCTTTATCTACATGACAACACATAATGACCCACCATATAGTTAAACCCAGCCCCTGATTACTAACAGGAGCTGTTTCAGCTCTCCTAATAACATCTGGTCTAACCATATAGTTTAACTTTAACTTTCTTATTCTTTTAACCCTAGGCATATTAACTAACACACTATCAATCATTACTTGATATTATGTGTGAAAGTACATTTCAAGGCCACCATACAACAATCGTCCAAAAAGGTCTCCAATATGGAAAAATTTTATTTATTATCTCAGAAATATTCTCCTTTGCCGGTTTCTTCTGGGCATTCTACCACTCTAGTCTAGCCCCAATTTCAGAATTAGGAGGACATTGACCCCCAACAGGCATTTTTCCCCTCAACCCCTTAAAAGTTCCCCTCCTAAATACATCTGTATTACTTGCATCAGGAGTCTCAATTTCTTCAGCTCACCACAATCTAATAGAAGGTAATTCAAAGCAGATAATTCAAGCACTATCCATCACAATTACCTTAGGAATTTACTTTACCCTTCTACAAATCATCTCAGAATGCTTCAAAGCCCCAGTTACTATTTCTGATGGAATCTGTGGCTCAAAATTCTTTATAGCCACAGGCTTTCATGGACTTCACGTTTTTATTGGGTCAACATGTCTTACTATCAGCCTCCTCCACCAATTAAAATTCCACTTTACATCCAAACACCACTTTGGCTTTGAAGTCGCCACCTGCTATTGACATTTCCTAGATGTAGTATGGCTGTTTTTATATATCTCTATCTACTGATGAGGATCGTACTCTCTTGGTATAATCAGTACATTGACTTCCAATTAATTAGTTTCAAGAATACCTAAAAGAGAATAATTAAGCTGACACTAGCCCTAGTTACTGACACCCTACTGGCCCTATTACTAATTATGCTTACATCGTGATTCCCACAACTTAGTATTTATATAGAAAAATACAGCCCCTATGAATGTGAATTTTACCCAATAACTGTCCACCCACTTCCCCTTTTCCATAAAATTGTTCCTAGTAGTCATCACTTTTCTTTGATCTAGAAATCGCTCTACTACTGCCCCTGCCATGAGCCATTCAAACAAAGAACCCAACACTAATAGTTAGTACAGCCCTTATACTAGTTGCCATTTTAATCCTAGACTGGACTTATGAATGAACACAAAAAGGATTACATTGAGTTGAATTGTTAGATAGTTTAAGTCAAAAATAAATGATTTTGACTCATTAGATTATGATAGACCATATTTACCAAATACCCTCTATTTATGTCAATATTATATTAGCATATACCATGTCATTACTGGGAGTATTGGTCTATCGATCCCACCTAATATCATCCTTATTATGCCTGGAAGGTATACTATTGTCAGTATTTATTATAATTACTCTTATGACTTTAAATATACATTTTGCTCTAGCATCCATAATACCCACCATACTCCAAGTATTCGCTGCCTGTGAAGCCGCAGTGGGCCTTGCCTTACTAGTTTCAATCTCCAACACACATGGTATAGATTATGTACAAAATCTAAATTTACTTCAATGCTAAAAATTATTATTCCAACAGTTATATTGCTACCAATGACATGATTCTCTAAAACTACTTCAATCTGAATTTGCATGACTACCTACAGCCTACTCATCAGCCTCATTACCCTACTATATTTTAACCAGTTTAATAATAATTTATACAACTTGTCATTAATTTTCTTTTCTGACCTGCTGACAACACCCCTTCTAATCTTAACAGCTTGACTACTAACTCTTATAACCCTAGCAAGCCAATATCACCTGTCCAATGAATCACTCCCGTGAAAAATGCTCTATATCACTGTATTAATAGTGACTTGTATGAATGGACACACGAGGGTTCAGCTATCTCTTACTTTTAATCAGTGAAATGGACCTATCTGTGAAGAAGCGCATATAGATAAATAAGACGAGAAGAACCTATGGAGCTTCATTTTATTAATGCAAATAGAAATTCAAAAAGCCTACAGGCCCTAGCCTGCATCAAAAATTTTAGTTGGGATGACCTCGGAGCGTGATTCCACCTCTGAGCAACCTAAACTAAAACTGTACTAGTCTAAGCTAATCAATATGTATTGATCCAATTATTTAATCAATGGAATTAGTTACCCTAGGGGTAACGGTGCAATCCTATTCTAGAGTTCACAAAAACAATGGAGTTTATGACCTCAATGTCTGATCAGGACATCCTAATCGTGCAGCTCCTGCTATTAAGGGTTCATTTGTTCAACGATTAAAGTCCTAAGTGATCTGAGTTCAGATCAGAGCAATCCAGGTCGATTTATATCTATTTAGAATTTCTCCCAGTAAGAAAGGACAAGAGAAATAGGGCCCACTTCATAACGCACCCTCGTCTTATAAATGACGTTATCTCAATTTAACAAATCATTATATACCTTACCCAAGAACAGGGTTTGTTAAGATGACAGAGCCTGGCAATTGCATAAACTTAAAACTTTAAAATCAGAAGTTCAATTCCTCTTCTTAATGATATGTCCATAATTAATCTTCCCCTACTTATTATTCTCACTTTAATCGCCATAGCATTCTATTATCAGTTGTTACTATTGATAGTTATTAATAGTATTTCTGATATCCAGGGTGTAGAGAATGACATTACTCGCAATATCGCAGAAAATGTGCACCCCCCTGTGATGTTGTTCCTAATAGCCAGGGGTACAAGATGACATTAGTTCAAATATCGCAGTGGGTATTCATACTTTCTGTGGTCTTGTTGCTAATATCTGGGCAGGGAGAGGACGATATTAATGCCAATCATCCAGAAGGTGTAGACCTCCCCTGTGATATTGTCCCTAATATCCAAAGGTGGAGAGGAAGATATCTCCCAATTTCGCAGGAGTTGTACACCACCCCGTGATATTGTTCCTAATGTCCAGGGGTAGAGAAAATATGACTCACAATATGGCAGGGGGTGAACACCCCCTCCATGTTATTGTTCCTAATATTCAAGGGGGAAGAATATGATATTACTCCAAATATCACAGGGTTGTACTCCCGATATCCCAGGGGGTGTGTAGTATCCCCACCCGTGATAGACTCCGCCACGATGCAAAAAGTAATATCATCCACTCCAACCCGATATTACAAGCCACCTCACAGGGGGGTGGACACCCCCAGTGATGGGGGTAGTAATATCTACCCCCTCCCCCTGGATATTAGGAGCCACATCGCAGGGGCGTGGACACCCCTCCGCAATGCATGAAGTAATATCAACCCCCGTCCCTCCCTGCATGTTAGGAGCCACTGTGGCCACATAGTGTAATTACGATATTTCCAGTAAGACCCTCTTTTCTATTGAACCTTATGAACAAGATCACAGAGGGATGTACACCTCCTGCGATATTGGGAGTAATATCATTCTCTCCTCCACTGCATATTGGGAACAATATCACAAGGGCGTGTATTCCCCCTTCGATATCAGGAGTCATGTCATACTTTCCTTCCTTTATTAAGAACAATATCAACGGGCGGGGGATGGACACTTTGACAATATTGGGAGTAATATTCTCTCTACCCCTGGATATTAGTAGCAATATCACAGGGGGTGTACATTTCTCTTGATATTGAGAGTAGTATTATTGTTTTCCCCTCTGGATATTAAAAACTACACCACAAGGGGCGTCAAACCGCCTGCCCAATTTGAGGTAATGTTATCCTCTCCCCCCCGGATATTAGAGACAATAACACAGGGGTAACGTACACCCACTGCTTTATTGGGAGTAATATCATCTTCTCCCTTCTTGGATATTAGGAACAATATCACAATGTGTGTGTACGCCTGCCGCGAAAATCAGTGTAATGTCATCTTGTGCCTCCCTGGATATGAAGAACAATATCACAGGGATATACAACTTCTGAGATATTGGGAGTGATATCATCCTCTCCCTTCTGGATGTTAGGAACAATATCACAGGGCTAGTGTACATTCTCTGTGATTTTGGGTCTAATATCATCCTCCTGCCACCCGGATATTGAAAACAATATCACAAGGGGCATGTACACACACTTCGATATTGGTGTTAATACCATCCTCTGCCTCTTTGGATATTAGGTATAATATTTCAGGTGGGGTACGTACCACCTGCAATATTGGAAATAATACTATTTTCTCCCCCCTCCCCAGATATGAGAAACAATATCACACGGGGTGTGTACAACCCCTGCGATATTTGTAGTAATGTCATTCTCTCCCCTCATGAATATTAGGAACAATATCGTAGGGGGGTGTAACCCCCTTTGGTATTGGGAATAATATCATCCTCCACTGTACTACAGCCTGGGCAACAGAGCCTCAAAAAAACAAAAATAAAAAAAAGAAAGAAAGAAAACAAAAGAACTTTTTGAGAGTTGGAAGACCATGAAGTATAGTACCTGGAAGTTAGAGACTGGCCATTAATTTTGAATACCACCCTTTCTACTTATCTGTATGGCAGGAGGTGAGCTGTCCATCCTCTGAGACTCAGCGCTCTCATCTGAGTTGATTTCTAGTGGATCCAATGGAAGTGAGCGATGATCAAACCGATAGTGGGTGCCCACTGAGTGATCTCTATGTGATGGATGCATAAAGTAAAGACAAAGTGAATTTTAGATACATTCATTAACATTTTAAGCTTAATCTCCATACAATTCAACGGAAATACCCCTGACCTGAAGTTCTGGTTTCCCTGCATTCCAGACAGGACATTTATTTTGTCCTTATCTCAGTAAGTATTGAGTACTGGGAGAGGAACAAGTCAGTCTAATTTGTTTCTGATTCTCCAGAGCCTATATCTTGCTTGGCACATAGGAGATAGCAAAAGCAAAAGTCTATGTTAATTATTGAATTGACCCTTCTTGGTTCACAAAAATTGGCTGTGATCAGTGTGATCTCGGCACACTTTTTTTCTTTTCTTTTCTTTTCTTTTCTTTTTTTTTTTTTTTTTGAGACGGAGTTTTGCTCCTATTTCCCAGGTTGGAGTGCATTGGCGTGATCTCTGCTCTCTGCAGCCTCTGCCTCCTGAGTTCAAGCCATTCTCCTGCCTCAGCCTCTGGAGCAGCTGGGGCAACAGGCGTGCGCTGCCCTACCTGGTGAATATTGGTAGTTTTAGTAGAGGTGGGATTTCACCATGTTGACCAGAATGGTCTTGATCTCCTGACCTTGTGATCCACCCTCCTCGGCCTCCCAAAGTGCTGGGATTACAGGCGTGAACCGCCGGGTCTGGCCAAACTTTCTTGTGAAAACTCTAAGTCCACCTAAGCTAAGGACAACAGTTATAACTTTCAAGAATTTGAAAACAAGACCCACCGATTTGAGTAAGCAATGACTTTCTTGAAGGAGAAAAGTCAGAAAACATTATGATGAAATCACTAGAATATAACTGGCATGTGGAACTAGTTTCTGTTTACAATCTATCAACTTTAATTTCATTTCCAGATGGCATGGTCTCAGCTGTTATACACGTTTATAAACGTTCTAAATCAAGGGAATTTGTATCAATCTATTAGGATAAAATAAAATATTGGAGTTCTTAATTTCCTTTAATTAGTATAAACTTTTTTCTTCAAAGTGAAGAGAATGGTTTTATTACATATTTTTCTTCGGGAAAGATAGGCTGTATTCTGTGGCAATTACGAATTTGTTGCATATGATCATCTGGTTCTTGGAACATTCTTGAATCTAGTGTCTCTAAGGCAGGTGTGTACAGCAAAAAGTGAATAACTCAAAAATCAATGAACACATTATAAGACAATTGAGTTTGTAACAAGTGCAAAATATTGCTGAGTGTGGATTGCTCTGAAATCTGAAAACATTGCTTGTGAATTGCTTATATCCAAAATGCAGACAGCGCTAGGTGTTGGTTGGCTTGTTTCCGATTTTTCCACCCTCCTTTCTAGGCAAAAGCTGTCCAAACTATACAGACCCACAGAATCTAACAGATGTCTCAGTATTCCTCCTCCTAGAACTCTCAGAGGAACCAGAACTGCAGCCTGTCCTCACTGGGCTGTTCCTGTCCATGTGCCTGGTCACAGTGCTGGGAACCTGCTCATAATCCTGGCCATCAGCCCTGACTCCCACCTCTGCACCCCCATGTACTTCCTCCTCTTCAACCTGTCCTTGTCTGACATCGATTTCATCTCCACCACGGTCCCCAAGATGACTGTGGACATCTGATCTCACAGAAGAGTTATCTCCTATGCAGGCTACCTGACTCAGATGTCTCTCTTTGCCATTTGTGGAGGCATGGAAGAGAGACATGCTCCTGAGTGTGATGGCCTACGACCGGTTTGTAGCCATCTGTCACCCTTTATATTATTCAGCCATCATGAACCCATGTTTCTGTGGCTTCCTAGTTTGTTTTCTTTTTTTTCTCTCAGTCTCTTAGACTCACAGCTGCACAATTTGACTGCCTTACAAATGACCTGCTTCAAGGAGGTGGAAATTCCCAATCTCTTCTGGGACACTTCTCAACTCCCCCATCTTGCTTGTTGTGACACCTTCACCAATAACGTAGTCATGTATTTCCCTCCTGCCATATTTGGTTTTCTTCCCATCTGGGGGATCCTTTTCTCTTACTATAAAATTGTTTCCTCCATTCTGAGGGTTTCATCATCAGGTGGGAAGTGTAAAGCCTTCGCCATCTGTGGACATCACCTGTCAGGTGTTTGCTTATTTTATGGAACAGGCGTTGGAGGGTACCTCAGTTCAGATGTGTCATCTTCCCCTAGAAAAGGTGATGTACACGGTGGTCACCCCCATGCTGAACCCCTTCATCTATAGCCTGAGAAATGGATTTTAAAAGTGCCCTGCAGCGGCCACATGGCAGCACACAGTCTAATCTCAATATCTTCTTATCTGTTCCATTCCTTTTGTAGTGTGGGTTAAAAAAAGCAGCAAGGTAAAATAAGAATGATATCACAGGGTGAACACCCACTGTGATATTAGGAGTAATACCTCCCTAGGATATAAAAAATACTATCACAGAGTATACACACATGGAGTACACCCTCTGTGATATTAGAAGCAATACCTCCCTAAAATGTTATGAAAAATATCACAGGGTGTGCACACTGTGTGACATTTGGAGTAATATTTACCCTAGATATTATGACTAATATCAAGGGTGTACACACATGGGGTACACGCACTGTGATATCAGGAGTTGTATCTCCCTAAGATACTAGGAATAATATAACAGGTTATACTCCATGTGTGTACATCCACTGTGATGTTTGAAGTAGTATCTCTCTATGAGATTACAAATAATACCAAAGGGTGTACATCCCTGTGACGTTAGGAGTAACATCCTTCTAGGATATTACAGAGAAGATTACAAGGTGTACACCTTCTGTGACATTTTGTACACCCTTTGGGACATTAAAAGAAACGTCCCTTAGGATATTATGAATAATATCACAGGTGGTTTACACACATGGTGTACACCTCCTGTGCCATCAGGAGTAACATCCCCCTAGGATAGTATGAAGAATATCACAGGAGGTGTACACACATGGTGTACACCCCATGTGCATTGGGAGGAATATACCTGTAAGATAGTAGCAATAGTATCACAGGCGTTAAATACGCATGATATACACCCCTGGTGACATTAAAAGTAACATTGCCTAGGGTATTATGAATAATATCACAGGAAGTACACCCGTATGACATTAGGGCTAACATCCCCTGATGATATAAGTAATAATATCAGAGGGTGTACATGCGTTGTGACCTTAGTCGTAACATCTCTTTAGGATATTACAAATCATCACAGGAGGTACAGCCCCTATGCTTTATGAGTAACATTTCTATAGAATATCACACATAATGTCTCTGTGTGTACACCCTGTGTGACAGTAAGAATAACATCCCACAAAACTATAAGGAATAATTTCACAAGGTGTACACCCTCTGTGACATCAAAAGTAACATTTCCCTAGAATATTACGATAATATTACAGAGTGTACACCCGCTGTGATATGAGGAGTAACATTTCATTAGGATAATATGAGTGATTTGACAAGGTGGACAAACACTGTGACATAAGGAGTAACATCCTTCTAGGATATTATGAATAATATCAGAGAAAACACACCCCGTGTGACAATAGAAGTAATCCACCCTTAGGATATTACAAATAATACCACAAGGTGTACACACATTGTGACATTATTATTATTATTGTCTCGCTAGGACATTGTGAATAATAACACAGTGTGTACCATCCTGTGACATCAGGATGAACATTCCCCTACAATATTATGAATAATATCACAGGGTGTACACCCCCTGTGACTTTCGTAGTGCCATCCTCCTAGAATAAGGAAAATGATGTCCCAGGGCGTTAACCTAGGGTGGCAGTAGAGATAACATCCTAGTAGTAATATCACTCCCTTCTCCCCCACCGGATGTTAGGATCCACATCGCTGGGGGCCTGGCATGTTTACGTTACTGTGAGTAATATCTTCTCCTCCTCTGGAAATGACCAACTACATCACAGACGGGTGTACCTCCTCCGCATTATTTGCAGTAATAGCATCCTCTTCCCCCCTGGATATTAAGAACAATATCACTGGAATGTTTCTACCTCCAGCGGTTTAGGTGTAATGTCATCCTCTCCCACGTTGAAATTAGGAACAACATCACTGGGGGCGTGTACACTTCCTGTGATATTGAAAGTAATAGCATCTTCTTTTCTACTGGATCATGGGACCAATATCAATGGGAGGTGTACACTTTCTGCAATATTGGGAGTAATATCATCCTCTCCGCCTTTGAATATTAAGGGCAAGGTCACGGCGGGGTGGGGTGTACACTCTCTGCAATATTGGGAATAACAGGGGGGATGTACACCCCCTGCAATATTGGGAGTAATATCAAGCTCTTTCTTTCCCTCCATGAATATTAAGAACAATAATCCAGGGAGGTTTTAGACCTCCTGCTATATGAGGAGTCATATCATCTTCTCTTTTCCTGGATTTTAGGGACAATATCACAGGGTGAATGTACACACCCTGCAATATTGACTGTCATATCATCCTCTCGCCCTCTGGGTATTAGGAGCAATATCACAGAAGGGGTGTACACCCCTTACAATATTGGCAGTAATATCATTTTCTCCTTCCCTGAATATTAGGAGCAATATCCCAGGGTGGATGTGCACCCACTGTTACAATGGGTGTAATGTGATAACTACCCCCTGGATATTAGGAGCAACATCACAGGGTGGGTGTACACCCAAGGCGATATCGGGAGTTACTAATTTCATGCTCTTCTTCCCTGGATATTAGAAACAATATCCCAGGTGGGTGTACACTCCCCGTGATATTAGGCGTAATATTATCTTCTCCTCCTTTAGCTGTTAAGAACAATATCACAGGGGGGTTGTACACGCCAGCCCTACTGGGAGTAGTATCATTGTCTCTTATTCTGGATAGTAGGAATAATATCACAGGCGGGGTGTCCATGCCCTGTGAGTAATAGCATCCTCTCCCAACTTGGATATTAGGAACAATATCACAGGCAGGCTGTACACTTCTTTGATATTGATAGCAATATCATCCTCTCCTCCTTGCATGTAAGAAACAGTATGCCAGGCGAGGTGAACACTCCCAACGATATGGAGAGTAATATCACCCCATCCCCCGCCCTGGGTTTTATGACCCACGGTGGACACACAGCGTGTTTACGATATTGTGAGTAATATCATCCCCCCTTCTAGAAATTATGAACAATATCACAGACGGGTGTATATCCTCTGCAATATAGGTAGTAATATCATCCTCTCCATCCCTGTATATTAGGAACAACATCAAAGAAGTGTTTACACCCCCTGCGATATTGGGAGTAATATCATCCTCTCCTGCACTGAAATTCAAAACAATATCACCGGGAGCGTGTTCACCTGATGCTATATTGAAAGTAGTGTCATTCTCTTCTCTCCTGGATCATGGGAACAATATCACTGGGCTGGTGTACACTTTCTGCGATATCGGGAGCAATATCATCCTCTCCGCCTTGGAATATTAAGGACAATATCACAGGTGTGTGTGTGTGTGTGTGTACAAATGCTGCACTATTAAGAATAATATTATCCTCTCCCACCCTGTATATTAGGAAAAATATCACAGAGTGGGTGTACACTTCCTGCGATATAGGGAGCTGTATCATCTTCTCTTCTTCTGGATAGTAGGAACAATATCACACGGGTTTGCACATTTTCTGTGATATGGAGTAATATCAACCTCTCTGCCTTTTAAATATTAAGAACAGTATCACAGAATGGATGTAAACCCTCTGCGATATTGGGTGTAATATCAGCTTCTCACCTCAATGGATATTAGGAGTAACCCAGGGTGGGTGTACACCTCCTGCTGTATGGGGAGTTATATCATCCTCTCCCATCCTGGCTATTAGGAACAGTATCACAGGGTGGGTGTACACAGCCTGTGATATTGGGAGTAGTATCACCCTCTCCCACTCTGGATATTAGGAACAGTATCACAGAATGGATGTACATCCCCTGTGATATTGGGAGTAATATCAGCCTCTCCCCTGTATGGATATTAGGAATAATATCCCAGGGTGAGTGTAAACCTCCCGCTATATGGGGAGTCATATCATCTTCTCTCTTCCTGGATATAAGGAACAATATCACAGGGTGGGTTTACACAGCCTGTGATATTGGGAGTAATATCACCCTCTCCCCCTCTGGATATTAGGAACAATACCACAGAAGGCGTGTACACTCCCTGCGATACTGGGAGTAATATCATTCTCTTCTTCCATCACTATTAGGAGCAATATCACCGAGTGGATGCACACCCACTGCTATATCGGGAGACACGTCATACTCCATCCCCTGGGTATTTGGATCAATATCACCAGGTGCGTGTACACCTACTGCGATATTGAAAGTAATATCATGCTCTCTCCCTCCCTGGATATTAGGAACAATGTCACAGGTGGGTGTACACCCACTGCGGCATTAGGAGTAATATTATTATTAATTATTACTCATTTATAATTAAAATTAATATGAATTCCCAATATTAATATTAAGAAATAATTGCTAATAAAATTTTCATATTATTTTTAATATTAAGTATTGGTAGCTAATATTGTTTTCCAATCAATAAGTTCAGTATCAATTATTATCAGCCATTGTTAATAATACTAATAATTTTATTGTTATTAATATAACTAATATTAGTTATCATTATTATCTGTATTGATTTTAAATGACTCATTGAATGAAAAGTCAGGCTACATACAACTACACAAAGGGCCTAACGTTGTAAGCCCTTATGGACTGCTTCAATCATTCGCAGACGCAATAAAACTTTTCAGCAAAGAACCCATATGGCCCTCAACATCTACTATTACCCTTTATATTATTGCTCCAACCCTGGCCCTTTCTGTCTCTCCCCTATTGTGAACCCCTTCCCTATAGCAGATACTCTAATTGATTTAAATATAAGTCTTCTATTTTCACTAACTATATCAAGCCTAACTGTCTACTTTATTCTATGATCAGGATGAACATTCAAATTCAAATTATGCACTAATCAGTGCATTACAAGTTGTAGATCAAACAATTTCATACGAAGTAAACCTAGCCGTTATCCTGTTATCAATTCTACTGATAAGTGGCTCATATAACTTATATGCACTCATCACAATGCAAGAGTTCGTCTGACTGCTCCTAACATCATGGCCCCTAGCCATGATATGACTTGTCTCCACACTAGCAGAAACTAATCAAGTCCCTATATTATATATATATATTATATTACATATAAATATTGATATATTTATATTAATTTTACTCCTTCTGTAGAGAGAATTATTTTTGTTTCTATGTCCATCTATAATAAAACACTATGTCTGTCCATAATAAAAATACTAGTGAAAAATAGGAAGTATAATCCCATAAGAGATAAAAGAAAATCTGTTAGTATCAATATACTAATACATATAGATGGTTTTTACAGGGTTTAGTAAAATGCATTCTAGTTTTCTAAACTATTTCCACATTACAATATATTTATTTTTCTCTCTTACATGATTGGAAAGAGTTCAACAATGTACATCCCTATACAATCATCCTTGATTACATCTAAGGGAGTTTCTGCAGTAATAAAATTACAGGGTTCATATATTCATATAGGTATTACAGGGTAACCAAGCAACATTCCAAATTCTTTCATCAGCAAAGCCCAATGTTATCCTAATCTAGGTAGCCACTCTAATTAATGCAATTAACTCAGATACCTAAATATATACATGTATTATGTACGTATATGTTTGCGTGTGTGGATGCACTTAAATGGTTATAAATACCATCAAATTTTCCTCTCAAACAGTATTTTTGTTGAGAATGAGGTATATTCACTAGTTCATCAAAAATAGTTTTAAAATTCTTAGATGATTACATTAGCTACAGTGATTAGCTGGATTAGAATTAGATTGAGTTTAAAACGATGAAAGAATCGGGGAGAGGGGGCAGAGTGTTGGCTGTTAATTAGCACATGGATCAAAGGAGAACACTGATGTGTTTAGAAGCCACAATGTTGACAGAGTAAAAGACAGACCTAAGAATGTAACTGTAAATCTCTTCACTGTGGTATTTTCTGCCATTTCTGCTCCATAACACACACCTTAACCACTTTGTCTTGGTATCTGCAGTATTCTATTTTAGTCTAAATAGCATTTTTTCTGAAATTCATTGTTTCTCTATCCTTCATCTTCCTTCCCTTATTGTTTCCAGCTGTATTTTTTTCACTAGAGAACACTAGTAGAATGTTCTCCAAATTTCATGTTTCAGATACACATCTGTAAAATAATGTTATGGAGACACATTTTAGTTGCTACTGAACACTTGGTTGTTTTCATAAGTTCACAGCATAACTACTGTCCTCCAAAAATCACCCATTTCCACAGCTGATCTCAGCAATGACTGCCATCCAAGTTTATTCTAGGCCAACCTGGAAGAATCTGGAAAAATACTTAAAATACATTTTAAGTGTTCATCATGCACAGGTATTCTATTTTATTTTATATATATTCGGGTGAATATCTTTCTCCACTAACGGTTTGCATTTCAATTCCCGTATCATGTTTTTTGAAACACAGAAGTCATCATTAATATAAAGCAACTACTAAGTTTTTTATTATCAATTTTTGCCTGGTTAAGAAATCCTTATGAGAATATTGTATCATGTTCCTCTTACTTTCAGGACTTGAATCTATTTGGAAATGACTGTGTATGGTTTGAGGTAGGAGTTAATATTTAGTTACTTTTTAAAAAATATTCAATTAATCCAGCATTGGTCTGATCACCTTGTGTATGTCAATGTAGAAGAGCACACTAATGATTCAGGATTATTTATATACGTGGTGAGAATGAAAATAAAGCCCAGCATAAAAAGTCAAGTAATATTAACTCAAAGGATAGATTAGTATAATGAAACATCATGGATAAGTGCAATATACTTAAAGAGAAAGAAAAGCAACATTTCCCAGTTATTACTGAGACTTCACTCCAACTTTTTGCATGAAGCAAAGATCCCGACTCTCTTCCATTGATTTTAATTTCATTCAGACATGTCTGTCATCTATTATTTCACTCAGTGACAGTCAGAAATAAAGAAAAAAAACCAGAGAATATATTTTATGCCATGATCATGAATAATGATTTTTCAAAATTATTTAATAAAGAACAATACATATACTTTTAGTGTTTTTATCATATTTAATAGTAACACAATAAATGAGTTTTAATAACATTAGAAGGTAATTGAAGACATAAAACAGAACCTATTTGTCCTGTTTGATAAGGCACAATGAAGAGGGCTTCCTGGGATAGAGCGGTTCCCACAGCAAATGAACACATTTCTGATTTGTCACTGGTCAGAGGTGAATACAGCAAAAGATAGGCCTGAGAGGAGGTGAGAAGGAGCAATTAGGGATGGTGTATATAGGGGAGCTTTTATTAACATCAACAAAGCTCACAATTCTAGCTTCACAATCCAGGAATAATCCTACGTGGCTGGTAGGTCTTGGGACATATTGCAGTGTAAGTGGGGAGGTGGTAAAGAGACTGCACTGAATGTCATTCTTAACACATCCAAGACTAAAGAGTCCCTCCTTTCCATATATATTGTCATTCTGATTCTTCTCTTTCCAAGACTTATTACAGACACCAAAAGCCCAATTCAAAGAGTCCCCAACATGGACCTCCCAGTAGTGTTTGCCGGAGGTGAAAGTCTGAGTACCCCATGCAAGAAAACTCGTAGGTGTTGCAGTGGTATGAGGCGCATTTTGACGGTCACATCCAATACAAATGCTTCTCAAATCTCCACATTGAAAGATATGACTGTTGGCTTCATCATGATGCAGAGTAATATCCACTGCAAAATAAATAAATAAATAAGTAAATAAATAAACAAGAAACAAACAGAACATGCGTAGACATGTGAAAATAAGCAAAAGTTGTTCTATCAAGAAGTTAATTTACCAGGAAATGTAAAGTCACAAGGACAATTTTGCCTGTAACTTCTAATAAAGTATACAGATGATTAATATTATCTACAAGAGAAACAAAATGTTAACCACAGGTATTAAAAATGTTTTGAAAACTTACGTATTGAGAGCCCCAAGTAAGACCAACTTCTTTCAATCCAATTTTCAAAGCAAAATTTACACATTATATGCCCTAAATGCTATGATGTTATCAAGATCATTATTTAGAAATGTGTCTTATTCTTAAAAACTAGTGTTATAATTTTGGGAAGAATGTGAAGATTTCCAGTTACTCAAGATCTGCTGTAGATAACTGGATAAAAATCCATAAGTACATGTCATAAGTGATAATTCAAAGCACATTTCTGAAAAATATTTTACCAGTCTCTCTGTGGTCTTCCACGCCACCCCGGGGCTGAAGCTGGATTATAGACTTAACATGTAGCTTTTCATACTGCAGTTAAACTGAACTTCTTTCTGTTTGTAATTTTACTTGTATTCACAAAATGATTTCTTCTTGTTATTTTCACCCATTAACTCAATTTTTTTTACAATACATAATATATATCCATTTAAAAAATTAAAAAACCCTAAGTATCTCCAGTAAACTATATTCCCCAAAAGAACAGTTCTTAGCTGTTCAAACGAATACACTAAGGAAATGTAAAATTTTGTATTTAACATTAAATAACTCACCTTCACTCTGAGCATTGTTCCATTTGCTCCTTTTTTCAATTTGCTACACTACTCCTTTTTCCCATTACTTAGCTCAGTACATATGAAGCCATAATGTATTTGTTTTTCACTATCTTTCAAACTTAATGCTATAAATCTGACTACACAGACACAGATACAAAAGGGTTGCATGATTATATTGTTCACTTATGTCTATAAAGAAGTAAAGCATTTGATAAAGGGTGAAATATTATCTATGTGATCCTAACAATAATAATATTTAGGTAGTGGGAGTGCTGCCTGTGGGTGGAGACTTACCTCGGAATTGGTTGAGCCTGTCCCTTAGTCCAGTGATGGGCCCTGCACTGAGCTCTAGATTCAGAGGCTGGGGCATGTGCAGCAGCACGGACTCACTCCTGCAAGGAAAAACCTGCAGTTAAAACATCCACATCAAGAAAATAAATACAAATCACTATTTGTATTTCAAAGACATTTCATGAGAATCCCTTGAACCCACAAATTTGATAATTCAAAAATTATTACTTCCTTTTTGAAATTAATTCCTATTTATAGTTTCTGAATTTTAAAGCACAGTGGGAGAGTCTGAGTCAGAATTCAGTCTGATCTTTCTTTTTTTTGCCCCAAATGTGTAAGGTTCCTTTGGCTTATGACCTTGAATATATTGAGAAATGAAATTCTGAGTTCCACTTCTTGGCAGACTCCCCTGAGATCTTTGTCTGAAATAGCAGGGCTCTGGGGAGACTGCTGTATCCTTTTTGGGATAAATGATGTGAAACTTATTCTAGGCAGTGAGGTCTACCTTTTAGGAACAAGCTTCCCTAGAGACTTATACAGTTCTAACACTCCACAGTTTTTTCAGTCTATTTTTCAGAACTGTTAACTGATATGTATATATGTATGAACAACAAATCGAGTTTTTCACTGCTAAAATACTTGCCCCACTTCTCTCCTGCTTCCTCTGGTGACTTTCTCACTATCAACAAAACAAAACTTTATCTTTCACCTATGCAGGCTCTTAAGAAATAAAACAAAATCCAGAATAAACATGTTTGTTTTTTTTTTAATTTTATTTCACTATTTATTTATTTAGTGGTCTTGTCTTTTCTGGTGTGGGAATGAAAGTGATGCCAAAAAAAGTAGTATCAATGTCTTAATCATTTACACCATGACTTTGGTAGAGCCTGCTCTGATATTCATGGAAACTGAAAGAACATATGCTAAAATCTAAGTACACACTCACCTGTGTAATATGTCTCCAAAAGCCTGTAAAATAAAATAGAAAGATTTAGTGAATTTCACCAGATGAATCTTTTACTACGTTCAGTGTGAAATTTGGAATCAGCTTCTGAAGATATTATTTCCCTACCATCTTCTCTTCTGGAAAGCATTTTCTATTTCTTCTGTAATGAAAAACCCAGTCAGTCATATTGTCATTAACTAATGTCCTGGGAAAGTCTGAGTCTTGAAGACATTCTCTAAAGAAGGGAAGGGAGAAGAGGCCCAGAGAGTCTGTGCTCTGTGGTAACCTCGAATAACCTACTCAGTCATCTTTCCCAGAACCTATTACCCAAATGAGTGGACACGAACATAAAATTAATGCGAGCCTAGATTTCCAAAACTTCTGATCTTACCATGTCCTCAAATTATCATAAATGTAAATGAATCACTCACTGTTTTATACATGTTTAACAACCCAAAATATATTATTGACTTAAATGGGGAATATTGCTTGGGGCTGTTACCTTGACCATTCCACTATGTTTTGTGGCTGGTGGATAAAGTAGGAGGGATCTTTGGCCTGCTAGAATTCTATGGCAGGTCTATACTCTCCCAATAAAGTAGCATTAGTTATGCCAAAGTGTTTTTGGAAAAATGTCATGGACATAAAGGTAGGGAGATGGATTTCAGCCATGAGGAAAATACTTATACATGTGAATATTCAAAAACCTGAAACCATATTGTGAGTTTGTACCTGAAGTAGCTCCACATCTGGTTTATGGCACATTTTCTTCAGCTCCTCATACATTCCTCTTAAAATCTCCCTCCTATGAGCCATTTTGGCTTTACTTAAATGAAGTCGATGAAAAATATCTTTCCCCTTCTTTTTCAGCATCTCCAAATTATGTTTTTCTTCTTCATGGTGAAATGCAGGCATCTTCTGATACTCAGCTCTAATTGCTTCTAACCTTACATTCACATAATCCTGCAGTGATAATGGGTTAGTCAAAAGAGAAATGTATTTATCTATCTCCTATGAAATCTCATTGATTCCTTTTGTCTCTCAAACATCCTATAGTTTAAACCTCAGTCTTGCCAGTTCTTAGAATCCACAAATTTTGTTCCTTTCCTTTCTTGTATTTGACCAATTACATTAAATTTATTCAAGATAATGTGCTTTCTAAGATAGCTGGAAATTAAAAAAAAAAAAAAACACCACTTGGATTTCTCTATTCCATCCCATATTTATGGAAAAGTAAGAACAGTTCATGCTTGTGAGTTGGAGTATAGAGCTGTAGTTACAAAAGGAAATAATTATTTCTATTTCATTGATACACAAGTTGCGTAAACTCATTCTATGTGAAATGACCTTAGACTAGCATGTCCAGCTAAATGCATTTCACCCAGCAAAACCTATCCTAATAAGGCTGCATTTATGATTTGGCCATCTTTGTCTCTCTGAATTCATTTCCTTCCATTCTTTCTCTAACTCATCGCAATCTGAAACATAGACTTCTTTGTGGTTCCTCAGGCCTCCAAATATACACAAACTCAACGTTACTGCATATGCTATTCTCTCCAACTAGAATTTTACACACACACACACACACACAAACACACTCATGGTCCACATATATATCCATACACACATTCGTATTCCCTCTCCTCTTCAAAATTTTGTTCAATTTGAATTTTTCAGTGAGGCTTTTTTCTGATCACCCTATTTAAAACTCAGACACTAATCTCCAGTTTCTGGCCTCTATTGTCCTTTTCTATTTCCCTGCTTGATTATTCTCCAACAAAGAAGCTACCGCACTCGAACACATCATGTATTGCACATATTTGCATGTTGACCATTTGCCTCTCTCATTTGGATTGTATGATTTGTGAGAACAAAGGTGCTTTCTTTTTTTATACTAGCAAATTTTCTAATTTAATGTTCAGCATAGACTAGGTTCTTATGAAATACTTTGCAACACACTAATATTAGCTATCATACCCTCAGAGTATACATCCACAAAAAGAAAATCATTTTTAATGTTTTTCTGGGGTCCTCAGAGTTCTCCTTATATTTAGATACTAGTTCTCATATTTCTGGCATGTTTGTATGTCTCCCTCAAGACACAAATCCATAATTCTCACCAGTTTTCTCATCATATTATGTATTATTCAATACTAATTAGTTGCGATCCTTAATTTCATGGTTTCTCTAGATTTCCCCTGTCACTTTTTCTGTCTCAAATTTTCCATACAATTCCAAATACTACTTGTCCACCAGCATTCAGATCATTGCTGACCCAGGCTCAGAAGGTTCACTTGAGCTTTCCATGACTGCCAAATAAATCTTGTGCCCATCATTTATCCAACCAGCACATATAGAATGCTGTGAGATGGCCCAGTTTCTTGTATCTGTTGGTGTATAGCTACAGTTTTGTATGAAAACAAACCAGCATGCTTTGGATGACATCAATGATTTTGTTGGAAATGCTATGTAACAGTCATACTATTCTACATAAGAAATGAGGACATTTTTTCTCAATGTTGTCTTTTTGTTGTTGTTGACTCCCAGTAACATTACGGTTTGATATCAAGTTCCTATTTTAAGGGTCACTCATTTGCCCAACACAAGTTCCTGGAGGAGGTAGAGAAATACAGGACTAACCTTCCAGTGTCTGGTTCTGGTGGTTTCCACATTCAGGTTTCTGTGATTTTCACAAGCTTTTTCCCACAAAAACTGCATTTTCTTTAAAAGCTTCTCCTGCAAAAGAACCATGAATTGAAGCACCAGTGAAGACAATGAAGTAACATGCAGACCGTTTTGTAGGCAAGGGGCCCAGAATGAGAGACAAATAAGTCCCTAGTAAATGACATTTCTTCTGTTTCCCTTCTTGTTTGTCAAATCTCAGAGGTTTCAAGCTAAGAAATCCCAAACAGAGCTGCTTAAAGGGAGGCAGAGTTGGCTTGATCCAATCTCCAAGAAAATAGACCCACAGGAATTTCATGTGTCCTTTATGGAAGTAGATGTTCAGAGGCATCACTTACCCGGTGTTCCTCAGCAGCCCACTCAATGGGACAGTGTCTGTGATCTCGGTGCTCCTGAGAGCTGGAGCACAGCAAACAGAGCAGGCTCTTGTCCACTTCACAGAACATCTTCTTTGTCTCCCTGTGAGTGCCACACATTTGCTCCTCAGAGCTCAGGAATAGCCAGAGACTGGCTTTTCTGGCAAGCGAAGCCATCTTCTTCAAACGAATGTTAGTTTTGAGGTTTCTGTGCTGTGTTGTCTTTATGCATTCAAAGCACTGGGTAAGAATTGGGAAGTCTTGCCAGTTGAGGTAGAAACAGGGCCTGCAAAAGCTGTGCCCACAGTCTATGGTGACCGGGTCTATGAAGTAGTTCATGCAGATGGGGCAGGTGAGTTCCCTCTGGACGACTTGCAAGATTCTAGAATTCATGTTTCTGAGGAAGAAAGAGCAACATCATTTTGGGGTCTGAGTTGATGAAAAGATTCTGAACATGTGGAGATATGTGACAGCTATAGTTTCTCTTTTTGACAGGGTTCATAAAGCACAGCAAACTATTTCTTCTGTAACAAAAATAAAAATCTCTCACAGAGAGAGTCTCCTGGTTTTATAGTAGATGTTACTGACTAGATGACTCACAGTCCCTTCTGCTCCTAGTTCCTGTGTGTAACATAGTCTTGCAGATTAAATTAACTTCCCCTACGGCTGCGAAAACTCTGAACTAACATATAGGAGCTTTTTGTTAGACTGAGAGAGGTGTAATTATATTTCCATGGTGTGATGGTGAATTTTAGGTATCAGTCTGACTGGATTAACCAATACCTACAGAACAGGTGAAGCATTGTTTCTGGGTGAGTCTGTGAAGGTGTTTCTAGAGGAGAGAGACATGTGAGTTGGTGAGTTGAGTGGGAGCCTCATCCCTCAATGTGTGTGTGTGGGTATCATCTAATAGGCTGGTAGCTCAGATAAAAGGAAAAAGCCAGAGAAAAGGCAATTTCCTCTTTCTTTCTCCTGAAGCTGGTTCTGAGGCTTTCAGCTTTGAGCTCAGATAGGATACTGGTATCCTCAGGATACCAGCTGTATTGCAACTGCTCTGACTCCATAATCAAGTAAACAAATTTTCCTGATGAATTCCCTCTCATGTAGAATTATGTGTAGCTTGAGGATAGATATATGCTCTGCAAAATGTTTAAGGAGGTATCATTTATTTACTTTTTGGAATGGAGTCTCCCTCTGTCACCCAGGCTGGAGTGCAATGGTGCAATCTCGGCTCACTGCAACCTCCACCTCTTGGGGCAAAGCGAGTCTCCTGCATTAGTCTCCTGAGTACCTGAGATTACAGGAACACATCACTACACCTGGATAATTTTTTCTTTTTTTTTAAGTAGAGACGAAGTTTTGCCATGTTGGCAGGCTGGACTTGAACTCCTGGCCTCAAGTAATCTGCCCGTCACAGCCTCCCAAAGTGATGGGATTACAGGCATGCGCCACCACACCCAACCAGGTGGTTTTATTGTTTTGACATGATAGAATATATTTATACAAACCTAGATGGTATAGCCTGCTACACACCTATGGTGTACGGTACAGCCTATTGCTCCTAGGTTACAAAACTGTACAGCATGTTCTGTACAGTATACTGTAGGCAATTATAACACAATGGTAATTATTTAATATGTAAACATATTTAAATATGGAAAAGGTACAGTAAACATACTGGTATGATTTTCTTATGTGACCACCATGTGTTGTTTGTGGTTGACTGAAATGGCTCATGAATGTATCTCTACATATATACATATACATCCTATGATTCTGTCTGTCTGGAGAGCCCTGACTAATATATAAACTATGGTCTTTGGCAATTTTAAGTCCTTTACTCTCCTTTATTTGATAACACTGCTGAATTTTAGTGAAAGAAATGAAAAATCTTAGAATTGCAAATATTCTCCAGAGTTCATCTAGGTCATTTGAAGGAATTTTTCATAGTTTAATAAGATTAAGACTCAAGTGAGTTCGCAGCCACCATCACGTGTCAAATGATATCTTTTAAATTTGGTCAAAAAATTGTGTTTTGATTTCTTTTTTTTTTTTTTTTTTGAGGAGGAGTCTCGCTCTGTCGCCCAGGCTGGAGTGCAGTGGCCTGATCTCGGCTCACTGCAAGCTTCGCCTCCCGGGTTCCCGCCATTCTCCCGCCTCAGCCTCCGAGTAGCTGGGACTACAGGCGCCCGCCACCTCGCCCGGCTAGTTTTTTTTTGTATTTTTAGTAGAGACGGGGTTTCACCGTGTTAGCCAGGATGGTCTCGATCTCCTGACCTCGTGATCCACCCGCCTCGGCCTCCCAAAGTGCTGGGATTACAGGCTTGAGCCACCGCGCCCGGCCTTGATTTCTAAAATAGGATGTTTTGGGGAGCTTTTTCATTGTTTTCAGTTTCACTATTTTGCATCTCTTCATCACTACCTTACTAATTTAAAGTCATGTCTAAAAGCTGAATGAATGAATTAACATTTATTAACATCTTCTGAGTTCAATTTTAAAATATTAATTCACTCATTACACATATATTTACACACAGCTATGTGTACTTATATGTATTAACGTCAACTCCCTATATTTGTTATACATACATATCTGTTGCAGCAAACACTAGATATTTAAATTTTTTCAAAACTATATTGAAGAATGATAGAAAACACAAAATAACAATTAGTATCCTCATAATTCATAAAATCTATAGCAAGAATATGAATTAGAAATGGTACCATTGTGTAGATTTAAGATAATGAGATATTTTTAACATTCTATTATTCTGTAAAGGAAAGAAGATATAATTTTATCAATATAAGTTTCACTTACTGCTGGGTTCTTTTAATGGTTCCCACGATGATTTTTCAAGAAATAATTCTGTTAAGTACACCTCAAGGTCAGGAGCTCATTCACTGCAGTACTGAATTTCAGAGGTCACCAAAATAACAGCTCCCTCTAAGTACGGTCCTTCTCCTTTGGAGAAAACTGAGCTTGTCTCTTCCACATCTTTTTATAAGAATCTGTGAAGACCACATCCACCTCTTTAAGGGGGTGGAGTATTGAGAAAGATTGAGAATAAGATGATTAGGTTTATGCAGTATTTAGAACACACCTTTGCACTGCTGATTAAATTATCATCACTCCTTCATTCTAAAAAACCATGAATGAAATGAATCATATGTAACATAAATCCTATCAGATTAGACATACACTAGAAATTAATATGCATTTTGTACTGTTTATTGAGTTTCATACAAGATATAGGCATTCCTTTAAGGGCACATTTATTTATTCTAGAGAAACTGTCTCCTTATGGAGACACTCGATGGTACAATCATAACTCACTGCAGCCTTGAATTCCAAGGCTCAAGGGATCCTCCTGCTTCAGCCTCCCAAGTAGCTAGGACTACAGGCTCACACTACCCCATCTGGATAATGCTTTTTAAAACTTTTCATAGAGTCAGGGTATGATTCTGTAGCCAAGGCTGTTCTCCAACTCCTGTCTTCAAGTGATCCTGTGGTCTTGGACTTCCAAAGTGCTTGGGAGCACAGGCATAAACCACCTCGACCAGCCTTAAATGCTGCTTTAGTACGTTTATGGGATATTCCCAGAGAAGTTCAACAGGAAGATACAACTTTTTGTTTTGTTTTGTTTTCTACCACTCTAATAGCCACACTTATTTGAGGTCTCTTATTGAATTTACAAAACTTCGTCAATCTCATGGGTGAAATGAGTTATTATTTTAATACTTTTCTCCACATAGTGCATGATGTTCTATGAAGACTAGAAATGCAATATAATAATTAATTTGGGGATTATAAACAAGTTTTAGGACGTATACTAATTCACAAATACAGAATCCAAATGATGGGGATGGACTATATTTTTCTTTCTATAACAAATATTTTTGCTGTCGTGTGACAATTAAAAAAAGAAAAGAGACTTCAGAAGCGGCTAATCAAATATTTTCTAACAGAGGAATTCTTTGCCAATAGCCCCCAAAAGACTTAGAGTCAAGAGTGTCAGAACAGTGAAGACAAATCTATCAGCCCTATGTCTGCTAAGGTTCAAAAAATCTGTCAAGGTTCAAAAATCAAAGCAGAACCCATAAGATATATGTACAGCTAGGGAGATTCACATATGAATCAAGTGCAAGGAATTGTTTTCCACAGTTGATGGGCTGCCTGAGCAAGTATGAGATCCCTGTTAAAGTCAGTCAGGAAGAAAAATCCTCAGCTGGCTGGGTCCCAATGGTCATGATTCAAAGCTTTGGTCCAAAGTCAATGGGGAGCAATTGGAAGATTAGAGTCTCATTTGCTATTGTAAGTGTTGTTCAAGGAATGCCTGTGTCTTTCTTTAAAGGACTTTCACCGATGAAGTCAGGCTTACCTGGGTACACTTGCTAGTTACAGGAGTAGGACCTTTGGTTACATCTGAAAAATACCTTCCCAGTAGGTCCTAGGTGAGTGTTTCATTGAATAATAATAAGGTTTGCCTATGCCACAAAGTCCAGTGTCATTCTCCTACATATGACTTGCCAATTATCCCAGGACCATTTGTTGAATAGGAATCCCTCCTCTTGCTCCTGGTAGCCCTGAACCCGCCGGGTTACATGACCACACGCCTCTGCTTGGAGGAGCGCTGTCGCGGGGGCGCGCCCAACTCTCCTACCCTGAACCCGGATGCCTGGCTCCTGCGTCAAGGTGCCAGAAGTACCAGGACCCAGTGCCCGCCTGACCTACCCGGACTGCGCCCTGGCCTGCAAGACACCGCGCTCTACTCTGTCCTGCGAGATACCTGGAGGGGTCCCTTTGGATCGCAGCCGCTGCCACCATAGTCACCACCATAGTCGCCGCCGCGGGCGTCGGAGGGAAGCACCTGAGGGTGGCTTTCCCAGCCGGCTGCCACACAGGAACTCTGGATGCTTAGCCTGCCCGACCGAGAGATCTTAACAAGGTGGGTATCTTGTAGGAGAACAGCTCGACCCAAAGGCAGATTGCTAGTCTGGACTTGACCACAAGCAGGACTGAGGTGATGTTTATAGCATTGAAGTGAACTCCATTGTAAGTACAGACAGTGACCTCTCTGCTTTCCCCCCGAAGCACAATCATATTCACCTTGCAGACTTGAATCACTGAAGATGTAAGCCAACTGATACTCTCAGTTTCGGAGACCCCCCGTGGACAGCATGAAGACTGTCCCTGATGAAAGTCTTAGCAAGCAGGAAGGAGTCAAGGTTAAGGAATGCATCTGATTCCCCTGAACTGTACCTTGAAAGTGAACCAAGGCCTGGACTTTGCTCTGGAAGCCTGTCTTGCCTGCTTCTATCATCTGGCACTCTGCATGTGAATCTTGGACCCATATGGACACTGCTGTATGTTACTGTCATGATTCTCTGCTCTTCTGTGAGTTCAGACTTGGCACCTTACTTTACTTCTGATCCACTCTCTGCTGTCCAGAAACGTGGTGGACCTTAGTCCAGCTATGTGGAAGGCTGAGTTTGGAGGATTGCTTGATCTGGGGAGTTCCAGGCTGCAGTGCGCTGTGCCTCACCACTGCACCCCAACCTGGGTGACAGAGTGAGAGCCTGTCTCAAAAACAAAACAAAACAAAAAGCTGACTGTATTTATCCATCCTTCCTTATCGCTCTAATAGTAGTATTCTAATATACAGTGAGATTATATACAAGATGAGGATGGACCTTAATATGATAGGGTTCTGCACCCACGGATTCAACTCATTGTGCATTAAAACATTTCAGGAAAAAAAATTGAATGATTACATTTTCACTGCACATGTGCAGACTTTTTTGCTTGTCATTACTCCCTAAATAATACAGTGTAACAACTACTACATAGCATTTACATTGCGTTAAGTATTTTAAGTAATCTAGAGATAATTAAAGTACATTGGAGGATGTGCTTAGTCTACATGCAAATACTTCCCCATCTTATGTAAGGACATCTGAGGATTATTAGCATCCACGGATTTTGGTATCTATGGGGGATCCTGGAACCAATTTCCAGTCGCTACTTAAGGAAAGGCTTCATACAAAATTAACATGATCAAAATATAGGTATTTCTGATAATAAGGATATTTTACTGCACATGTATTTTAAACATTTCAAAGACCTAAATAAATTGTAATTTTTATTAAAATGTAATGAGGATTCTCAGTATTTTGTATTTTCTGAAGCAAAAAGTGAGTCTTACTTTCTATTCTGGTAATGACATGTTCCCAGGTAACTGTCTATAGGATGCAACACGTGGAACAGAGAAAATAAAATTCCAGTTCAGGGGGAAGAAACCTGTGCTCTTGCATTAACCCATGAGTTTGGATAAACACACTCAGGTATTCATTTGCCTGGGCTGGCTTGGAAATCAAGGGGAAAAAAAGATACAGCTTAACAGAAAAGACATGTGCAGGATTCTAAGAGAGAATCATTTAATGAAAATCAAAACAAATGTATACCTCCACACTTTTAAAGATGGTGCAAAGTTTCATAGAAACAAATAAAGAAAATTGAGTAGTCAGTAGGTTAGCATTCTCAGAAGTTGGTGTTTCTGATGCCTTCAGTCAAGTTACTGACCTATCCCTGATTCTGCTAATGCAAAGCAAAGCAAAGGAAAGGTGTAAGAGGGTAAGGGAAAGAACCTCAGAGGCTACAAATAAGAAAACTGTTGGCCACATTAACAAAGCTTACCATGCCACATTTATAATCTAGAAATACCCCCATCTGGCCTAGGGGCCTTTCTGTATCCCGAGGAAAGACTGGGGAAGAGGTCTTGAGATGACACCAGTAGTCTTCTTGACACAAAAATGTAGAAAAATTTTCTTGGAGTTAACCAGAATGTCATTTCTTATTGTCCAGGAATGTTTGCAAAATCCAACAGCCCAGTTCCAACACTGCCCAACATCCACCTCTCAGTGATATCTTCCAAAAGTGAATGCTTGGCCTCGCCATCAAGAAAACACTTAGATTTTGTGGGACTTGGGGCAATATTGAGATAATCAGAACCAAAGAGTAACTGTCTCAGATCTTCAAACAAGGGGAATGTAACAAGTGGTTATTTTATTATCCCAGGAAATATGAACTGCAGGAATAAGAAAACAGTCACATGAAAACATAGTGTTATAAACTTCTAATGAATGTGGGCTTTACATAGTGTCTATGTATGCCAGGTTACCACTGGAAATATGGGTCAGGACAGCAGGTACACTAGAGAAGTTCACTGATGTTCAAGGGTTACTCCATATTCATAACAATCAAATCCTGAACCAGAAAAATGGGGAAAATTACAAATTTCCAGGAAATATATAAAGAACAGAAATTATTGCTAAGCTCAGTTACATTTTCTAGAACATTTAAATTTTTAATAATTCGAAGTCAGTAACAAAAGCAACTTGCTCTTATTCTCAGAAAAATAATGTAAATAATAACTCCTATTTTAAACAATCACTTTATGTCAGATTTATGGATTTTTCACTGAAACATGCATAGGTGTAATAAAGTAAAAAGAAAATCCCCATACACTTTTCAAAGATTTCTTTGTGAGATTTCTTTGCCGAAGGATCTCTTGAGAAAGGGATAAATCCAGTGAAATTAGTTGCCAGTTTACTTTGTGGTTGTTGTTATAAATATTCCTCTGTTTTTAATATCATTGATGATTATAGAAAGTATTTTTGTGTAATGTTATACACCACTGTGATGCTCAGTGTCAATAACCACAAGCTAGGGCTTGACAAGCTTGGGTTAGGCAGGCATCTTGCTTCCTAAGACCCAGCTTCCCTAAATGCACCCTATAGCATTTCCATTTGTAGTTGGAATCCACCATCTGCTGCATACAAAAGCCCCAGATCCTTGAGGATCTTTTCTTTTGCTTCTTTACACTTTGCTTTCACTATACACTGTCAGAAATACTTACCTTTCTGCCATAAGTCCTGGCATAATTTGGGGCCATATGCCAATTTCTTTATACACGTTGAAAATTAAAATTGGAAATGGTAATTTTCTCTATGTGTTTTCTCTATAGTTCCTTGAAACTAATAGCCCTGCCTAACAAACAAACAAAACCTTTCTACCTTTTAAGAAGGGGAAGACTACATGTACTATGAAGGAGGGTACATTTTCATCATAAATCATGTTCACACTTCAGTATTAGACTGATAACTGTTACAGTTCTCAAAACATGAATATAGGAAGAAATTTACCTTTCGCATTTCTAAAATTAGGTAAGAAGGAAGAGAGAAAGTCTTAGCATTCATCACAAAATTCATAGTGAAGGCTTAATTTATTAGATTCCTAAGGATGGGTGAGCCCAAAGGTTATAGCAATTGGTATACAGGAAATGGCCATTGAGGAAATATATTGCATGGAATCCCAAATTTCTAAATATCTAAATATATTTAAATACAAATTCAAAAAGTTTCAAATAATATTTTTTTACTGCAGTTTTTCAGCAATTGAATGAATTTTGAAAGGAAATTTTTTTCTGGGGTGTTTTCTACTGTTTTTCTTTTTTTGTTTTGTTTTTTGTTTTTTTGCTCCTGGATCAAGAAAAACTGACTTTGTCTCTTTTATTACTACACAAGCAATTCACTTTCCAGCATCATGAAAGCATCATTCCAAACACATCACAGAAGGCAAAGAGGATGAGGTCATTTTTCCTAGTGGACTCTGTTTTTCTCAGTCCTAATCTGGAGCAGCTCCAGGTCTGGTTTATGGCACATTCCCTTCAGTTTCTTATACATTCCTCCTACGGCTTTCCCCTTTCATTTCATTCTGTCTTTACTGTCTTTACTTATCTTTTCTTTCCTATTCCAGTCTCTCCAAGTGACATTCCTCTTCCTCATAAAGCAAATGACAAACTCTGCAATACTCAGCATGGATCATCTTCCTCCATAGATTCACATAACCCTGAAGTAATAATGAAATCATTGGGACACATAGTCTACTTTTATTCATGTCTTTTTATTTATTGTTTTATCTTAAGATATTTAGCAATTTGTTGCAATGAATGAACCAAAATTAGGGACTGGTTTCTCTTTTCTTTCTTCCTTTTCTTTCCTTCTTTTCTATGTATGTACGTATATATATGTATTTGCACCAGAAGTCAAAATCTGGCCTTCAACTATTTGCCCTCAAGTATCTACATTTTATTTAAAAATGGTACTTTATGATTTGATAATTAATTATCTTAAATACAAAAAAACCTCATTACTAAATCTGTTTAGTTTCTTTATTGTCAAATATTTTACCTACACACTGATTCTTTATTCTTAAAAACAATAGTGGATATTATTTCATAGAATGAGGTAAGATGTTTTCAAAATGTTTACTTTTAGCGTTCAAAAACTACCTGCTAACCAGATCTCACCCCATTAGTGCAACTTGTCTCTTCTTTTCTAAGGCTTTGCACTATATTTATAAGCTGACTTCCAAGCTATCCTCAGAGACATTATTCAACAATCACCTTCCAATATTAATTTCCTCTCTCTCATTTTCTTTTTCTCACTTTTTCTTTGTCATTTTCTCTCAATTTTAAAACCTACCTTATTTACTCCTATTGTTTCGAAATAAAACTAAATAGCTACATTGACCCAATATCTTCACTGGATTTTTGTGCTGTCTCCTTTGTCCATAACAAAGCATATTTTCTGACCACATGAGTATGTTCTCAGTACTCGTTTGTGAAACTTTCCATCTTTCTTCAACTCCAGGAAATCTTTCATTCCCAACAGTTTACACAAACCATGTTCTTCATCTCACCACCAACATCCTTTGAACTACATTATTTATCTGACCACGAACTTTATTTGCTAAACACACATATTTTTATTCCTGTTATTTCTAGTCATTTCTTCCGTAAAACACATATGAACTTGGTTTCAGAAAATTATTTTTTAAAATAAAATAAACCTTCTCTCCTATTTTTCTTCTATCAACTCATGTTTACCAGTTTTTCTTTCCTTGCCTGGCCCATTAATACACGGATTACAGAAGGTGTTTTAGTTAACCCAACCCCTCCCCTGCCTCCTTGAGACTTTCCTGACTAACCCGAAAGCTCCAGAACTGGGGACAACTGGGTCTCCTTTCACTGCCCCCCATGGAGGCTGTGTTGGGTGGCCTCGGAAAACCCAGCTGCCTTTATATATCTCGGTAGTGGTTCAATTGTCTTTCTGGAAAATAATCATTTCAGATCACTAATTTAACCCATCCACTTTTTCTTACAGATACAAAGAGAATGTGCAGGGAGAAAGCAGAGCTTTCTTTAATCTTTAAGCTGTGCATGATGGACAGAGAAGCTGACTGCTTTCTCTCTGCACACTCTCTGAAAAAGCCTTAGTTCCTCCTCCCTGCAGTCCCTGCAGCCCCTCTCTTTACCCTTCCAAGACATTTAGTGCTTGTGCTTTATCCAGGTCATGTAGGTACTATTCCCAGTAACCAAAATCTCCCGCCATTATTAACACAAGAGGAATAGGGGAGAAACCTATCCCCCATCCCTACTCCTGTCAGAGCAAGACAGCCACCCCAAACATCCCTTAATCTCCAGAATCTTCCCACTAGGAATAACGAATAGTTAAGATCAACCCTTTGGGTGCATATTCCTAACGTCATTTCCCAAGTGTAGCTGACTTAATTGAAACATTTTCTAAAGCCAAAAACTTACACTTGAATTTGCTAATAATTTTCTGGAGACACACTGTGGTCCGCAGTACCACATCTGAGAGTAAATCACACAGTAAAATGATTAGCCATTGTGGAAGATGGGCGTGGTAGCTGCTTGCAAATGATTCTATAAATCTGAGATCTCTCTCTCATATATGCAATACATATATAATGTATTATATATGACACTGGCAGTAAACTACAAATTAAACAATATATAATACATATATTCATGTATATGTATAATATACCTATATATTATATATAGCTAAATACATAGATACATAGATATGTAGATAGATATGTACCACTATCTCTACCTATCATTTGTTTTTCTCACTGGTCGTCACTGTTGCTCAGGCTGGAGTGCAGTGCTGCAATCTCACTCACTTCACATTTTGCTTCCCAGATTCAAGCTATTCGCATGCCTCAACCTCCTAAGTAGATGGGAGTAAGGCATGAGTCACCACACTCTGCTAATTTTCGTATATTTAGTAGAGAGGGGGTTTCACCTTGTTGGCTAGGCTGGTCTCGAACTTCTTACCTCAAGTGATCCATCTGCCTAGGGCACCCAAAGTACTGGGATTACAGGTGTAAGCCACCACACCAGGCTTATAATACATTCCTGGACAAGGTGTGATGGAGCAAGGACAGGCGAAAAGGCTTCTAGGTAGGGTCCTGGAGGGATCCTGCAAGGACCAAGAGGGATGCTTGGAGGAGGAGAGGATCAGGACATACTCCAGAAATTGACCTTCTGGAATAGCTTGAGGTGGCCAGGCACAGTGATGGAGCTGGATCCAGTGAGGTGGTGCTGAGATTCTGTTGGGCAGCAGAGAGGACTGCCCAGAGGCACTTCTCTCAAGGTTGCGGCTACAGAGTATAAGTTCACTGTAGCCCTGGCACTAAGGTTCTTTTAAGAATGCTAGATGTTACTTCATGAACAGTCATATAGAACAATAACAACGAAAGCATGCCCTATTGATGCTATTTGTATGGAACGGAACTTGAACTTGGTAATAGAATTTGGTAATAGTCGATTTCCTGCCACTTCACTCCAGCCTGGGTGAAAGAGTCAGGCTCCATCTCAAAAGAAAAAAAAAAAAAAAAAGTAACATTGTATAATGACATCAGACAACTGATTTACTTATCTATCATTGGAATGTATTTGTAGAAGTTATTTTTTAATTTTAATTGATAAAGCAATTATAAAATTAAGTAGAGCCAATCAAAAGGACTCGGTTTTGCCTTTGAAACTGAAGAAACCTAATCTTCTATTAAGAGTGTATCCATGCATAGTTTAAATTTTTCAAAAAATACATACATAAAAAGAATGTAGGGAAGTGTTTTAAGAAAAGTTTCTAACCCTGGAAATTCTACACAGTGTATATGGAACAAGGTTCTGTCTTTCACATTATTTAAAAAAATAGAAACCCTCAGTACTGGCCATCAGGATGCCAAGATACATCCAGTGAATGCTCAATTATAAAGCATCTAGCCTGGCTCACTTTGAAAACTTGTCTTCTAAAATTGTCTTCCTGGGGCCTTTAATACTTGAGTCTAATTTAGAGTTTTAGAAACGATTGAGTTTAAAGAAAGTAAATTCCAATCTACCCTTCTTTTTAAAACCGAAGTAAGCTTAGGAATTTCTTCCTAAAATGTATAAACATTATTGTTCAAGCCTGTCATCCCAGCACATTGAGAGGTGGACACAGGAAAGGAGTTTGAGACAAGCCTAGGTAACATTGCGAAACCTCATCTCTCCAAAAAAATAAAAATTAGTGGAGCACTGTGGCATGAACCTGTAGTCCCAAGTACTGGGGAGGCTGAAGTGGGAAGATTGCTATAGCCCGAGAGGTTGACACTGCAGCTAGACAGGATCCAGTCACTGCCCTCCAGCCTGGGTGACAAAGCCAGACTCTGTCTCAAAAAAAGGAATATAAAATATCTCACTAATATTAGTCATGTTTATTATGTTGAAAACATTTTGGATATATTGGGTTACAATGTTTTATTAAAATTAATTTCAACTGTTAGTAGTTGTTTTAAATATCATTAGAAAAACACATTCCCTCCCCTCTCTTTTATAGTTTCCCTGCAAATACATGCACTAGAGAAAAACAATGAAGAAAATGTTTAATTAAATAATATTCAAAATACAAAACAAAAACTTTTGAAATGTATTTAAGACAATGCGAACAAAAAATGTATATCATTAAATGCATCTGTTATTAACAAAGAAAGGTCTGTCACAAACAGCCAGATAAAAGCAAATTCATGTTAAAAAACTAAAAAAAAATTTTTAAATTGCAGAAAATTGATTAAAAAACATGCAAAAGATAAATCAACAAATTCAAAAGTAGTCTCTTTAAATAGATAAATTAAATTAATAATTCCCAATGAGATTCATTTAAAAAATGGAGAGGGGGAGTTCAAATGAAGAATAAACAGGCAAACTCATAGGTCATCCAGATATCCATAAGTCAGTACAAATATTTTAAGAACAATTTATGCCTATACATTTGAAAATTTTGCTGACTTGAGAAAATTCAATAGGTCCCTGCTCCACTAACATGCCTAAAAAATTATATGAGTTCTCTGACTCATATATTTTCACATTTGTTCTTGTTATCTTGCAGATCAAACCATTTTTTGTCAGATTGCCCATTAAAAGAATATTAGAAAAATAAACTACCACTATACAAGGATATCAAGGAATCAGTACTTTAAATTTTTTTATTTTTTATAGACACATACTTTTACATATTTGTAGGGTAGTGATGGCTTGATACATATGATGCATAGTAATCAGATCAGACTATTTAGAACATTATCCCAAACATTTATCTTTTTTTTTTTAGGAAACTGGCAACATCCTCATTCTAGCTGTTTAAAAGTATATATATTATTGTTAACTATAATCATCTTGCAATGTTATAGAACATTACAAGTTATACCTCCCATCTATGTATAATTTTGTATTTTTAAATTGTATTTATTTTCTCTTTTATTAATCATTATATTTAATTATATTTAATATTGTACCTCTCCCTATACCCTCTGCCTTCTACACTTCCTAGCCACTAGGATCCTCTGTTTTACTTTTTAATTCCATGAGATCACATTTTTTAGCTAAGCAAGTGGCTGATTATGAGTATGTGCAGATGTTGTTCATATTTATAGAGAGTACAATAGATTACACAGTGTTTTGTTAAACTATAGTCTCTCCCTTGTTATATTGAAAATATTGCCACAATATACATAATAAACATATATCCTTGTGCATTTTTGTGGGAATTTCCATACTAATGATATTAGTTTTTAAAATATATGTAGAATTAAAAATTGATAGGTACCTCCAAATGTTCCTCTCAAACAGTTTCTTTCTAAGGATAACTAATAGTCACTAACTGACCAACAAATATCTTTGAAATTCTGAGATGATGGCATTAATTAGAATGAATATCTGAATTAGGATTAGGTTGGACCTTGATAAAAATGTGGGAGTGTCTGTTATTAATTAGCACACAGATTTATTGGGGGATGTTGTTATTCATAAATTGAGAAGTCACATCCTTGACATATTGAAAGCAAGACCCACCAATTTCTTCAAACTCCAAAGTAAATGTCGCTTTACTATAATTTTTGCCTGCCTTTTCCCCCCTACATATCAAATACCTAAGCCACACTTTCTTGGAATCTGTAGGGTTTTTGTTTATTTCTTTGTGCTTTACTTTTTTTAAAATTATACTTTAAGTTCTGGGATACATATGCAGAACGTGCAGGTTTGTTGCATAGGTATACACGTGCCTTGGTGGTTTGCTGCACCCATCAACCTGTCATCTACATTAGGTATGTCTCCTAATGCTATCCCTCCCCTATCCCCCAACCCCTGGACAGGCCCTGATGTGTGATGTTCCCCTCCCTGTGCCCATGTGTTCTCATTGTTCAGCTCCCACTTATGAATGAGAACATGCAATGTTTGGTTTTCTGTTCTTGTGTTAGTTTACTGAAAATGATGGTTTCCAGCTTCATCCATGTCCCTGCAAAGGACATGAAGTCATCTATTTTTTAAAATGTATTTACTTATTTGTTTATTTATTTATTTTTTTGAAGGAGTCTGGCTCTATCATCCAGGCTGGAGTGCAGTGGCACGATCTTGGCTCACTGCAAGCTCCACCCCTGTGTTCACACCATTCTCCTGCCTTAGCCTCCCCAGTAGCTGGGACTACAGGTGCCTACCACCATGCTCAGCTAATTTATTTTTTGTATTTTTAGTAGACACAGGGTTTCACCGTATTAGCCAGGATGGTCTCGATTTCCTGACCTCGTGATCCAACTGCCTCGGCCTTCCAAAGTGCTGGGATTACAGGTATGACCCCGGCACCTTGCCAAACTCATCCTTTTTTATGACTGCATAGTATTGCATAGTGTATATGTGCCACATTTTCTTTATCCAGTCTATCCTTGATGGGCATTTGGGTTGGTTACAAGTCTTTGCTATGCTGAACAGTGCTGGAATAAACATACGTGTGCATGTGTCTTTATAGTAGAATGATTTGCAATCCTTTGAGTATATACCCAGTAATGGGATTGCTGGGTCAAATGGTATTTCTGGTTCTAGATCCTTGAGGAATCACTACACTGTCTTCTTCGATGGTTGAACTGATTTACACTCCCAACAACAGAGCAAAAGCGTTCCTATTTCTCCACGTCCTCTTCAGCACCTGTTGTTTCCTGACTTTTTAATGATTGCCATTTTAACTGGCTTGAGATGATATCTCATTGTGGCTTTGATTTGCATTTCTCTAATGATCAGTGATTATAAACCTTTTTTCACATGTTTGATGGCTGCATAAAGTTTTTCTTTGAGAAGTGTCTGGAATGTGTAATTTTTGCTTTTGTTTTCATTTTTTTTTTTAGTCTGTCTGGCATGCCAGTTCACATTCTCTTCTCCCTTCATCCCTCCTTTCTTCCCTCACTATGGCCTCTATTTCTTTCCTAATACCACCCACAGGTCATTCTTCAAAGTTTCACTTTTCAGGGAGAGTCCTGTAAAATAATCTATTTACAAACGTTTAACCAGGGATGTATGACCTTGGTTCAATATCGTCTTTGAGAAATTCACAGCAAATTCCCCTATTCTCCAAGTACAAGTTTCTTTATCCACAGCTAATCTCAACCCCGACCATGCCATCCCAGCTTGCTCTGCCCAAATCTAGTAAAGTTCTTAATTTTCTGACCCCCTTTTCTATCCAAATGAAAACGGGTTCCAAAACTTTTGTTAACAGGTAACTTGGATCTGGAGACAGCAAGACTGAAGGACCATAGATGTGCTGGAGTCACCGCTGGCGTTGGGTTTCAAGAGAAGCACAAGGCGCATGCGTAGTCTCCAGAGGTTTTGATGTTTTCTGCCTGGCTTTCTTCTGGGCGTCCTGCCTGCGATGCTGCTGTGACCCTTCAATTTGGCTGTAGCCTTTGCCACCACCTCTGTATTTGGTTCCTGTTTTTTCTAAAATTACGTTGAAGCAAGAAGTTTTAGAAGATGGGTTTCACAGAGACTTTTTAAGAAAAGGGAAATTCGTTGAAAGCATTGAAGATTTATCTACCTGCAAACTCTTAACAACACTTAGGAGTACACTATTTTTAGAGCCATATGAGTTAGCTTCCCAATAAGAGGGAAACATCACAGAGGCAAGGACTGTTTCAGACAATTTAAACAAAGGGTCTCTACTTATTTGCTTACAGAATCTGAAGGTTTCATTAACTCCAGATCTGACTCACAAGCTGTTTATCCTTTGCAAAGAATGGCACATAGTAAGGATGGAGCAAATTTATCATTAATGACAATGCACAATTACTGATCTTTTAGGAGCAAGACTCCCAATTTGACATTAACATTGAAGAAAACATAGATGACAATATAATGATTTTAATAAACCAGTAGTTTGTCTGAATCCAGCATTTATGAGAACATTAAAGATAAGAATCAGCCGGGTTTGGTGACTCACATATATAATGTCAGCACTTTGGGAGGCTGAGGCATGCATATCACTTGAGGTCAGGAGTTTCAGACCAGCCTGGCCAACATGGTGAAATCCTGTTCTCTCGACTGAAAATACAAAAATTAGCCAGGCATGGTGACACGGGCGTGTAATCCGAGCAACTCAGGAGACTGAAAATCACTAGTACCTGGGAGGCAGAAGTTGCAGTGAGCCCATGTCACACATCTGTATTTCCAGCCTGGGGTATTGAGGGAATCACTGTCTCAAAAAACTAAAATAATAAATAAGTAATCTATGCTAGAAGCCAAAAAAAAAAAGAAAGAAAAAGATTTTTTTCGGCTAAAAATTATTTACATCAAAACAAACTTCTTCAAAGTTTTTCCAGTCTAAGTTTGCATTTTATAATGCTACTTTGGAATGCATGCAAGGACCATTGAAAGCAAGAGCTATCATTGAGTGTATACATCAGTAAGACAATTCAGTTCACTCTTATAATTAACATATTTTACACGTTTACAAAAATCAGTAATTTTTAGTAACTGATGATCCAGACTATATTTTGTATTATTTGCTTTGCATAAAGTGTCTACAATACACAAATCCACAGTGATCTAAAGTACAAAAGGCGTTGTGAGTCGAATGGGTGGGGAAGGTGCAATGAATAGAGAGTAACCATAAAGGGTTTTGGGTTTCATTTTGGGGCATAAAAAATGTCCAGGAATCAGACAGTTATAGTTTTTCACAACCCTTGATTAAAGTAAAATTTAGGAAACAAGTGTATAATGTCAGTGTGATTACCCATTTCATACCAGATAATAATTTTGTTTCCTCAAGTTACAATGAGCTCAAAGATGCTCACACATTGTCCTACTGTTTCACATGAGAAGGTCTTGAGATTGGAGGATTTTTCAGGTGAAAGAGCTCCCTAAGAAATCATAATGAAACCTGACTTTCATGGGGAACCAATACAAAAGAAAGGTGTCAAAAGGGAAGACAAAGAGGATGGGAAAAAGCTGTATATGAGGGAACCTTTTGAGATATCATAAAAGCTCACAACTGTGTTGTCATAATCCAGAAACACCCCAACCCGACCCAAAGGTCTTTGCACATAGTGAGTTAAGGGAGCAAAGATGTTGGAGAGGCTATAAAGGTTGTTTCTCTTTGAAGAAAATAGAAAAAATGCTTCCTCAAAAGCAGGAACATGATTTGTGTTTGCTGTCCCGGAATCTTTACAGACTCCCAGAATCCAGTTGGAGGAGTGGGTTACGTCCACTTCCCAGTAATGCTTGCCGGAGGAGAAGGCCTGAGCTCCCCATGCAGCAAAGTTCTCTGCTCTCTGGGACTCCCTGGGCGCACCATCATGGTCATTTCCAAATATCACATTTCTCACATCCTCAGAAAGGTTCATGTAGTAACTCGCCCTTTCCTTACTCAGAGGATCATCCACTGCAAAAAGAACAAAAATCAGATCAAGGAGTTACGTGGGGGTCAAATGTTATCTGCCCAGGTACTGGCTTTATTTGTACCTCCTGTAAGAGACAGAATACAGGGAGCAAAAAGACTTTGGAGACTCTTATCTATGAAGATCAAGGGTTGTTACGATTTCCACAGCACCAAAGAATCCTTAAAATCACAGAGAAAAACAAATAAACAAATGTCATTAATTGTGTGAATCAATGATTTAATGTCTGGCTTTGCTTGATTTGTTTCAAGAGATATGTAACGTTATTTATTTAGTAGAAAATGCCACTTGGATTGCTTGTATTCAATATAATTAACAAATAGACTTCACTCTCATATGATGCTCCTATTCAATGGGATATAAACGGTGCCTGTTACTTTTTTTTTTTTTTTTTTTTTGAGACAGAGTCTCACTCTGCTGCCCATGCTGGAATGCAGTGGTGCAATCTTGGCTCACTGTAGCCTCCTGGGCTCAAGGGATTTTGCTGCCTCAGCCTCCTGAGTAGCTGGGATTAGAGGCATGTGCCAAGATGCCCAGCTAACTTTTGTATTTTTGGTATAGATGGGGTTTTGCCATGTTTGTCAGGCTGTTCTCCAACCGCTGACCTCAGGTGATCTGCCCACCTCAGCCTTGGTAGGATTACAGGCGTGAGCCACCCTGCCCGGTCTCACCTGCTCCATTTTTAAACGTCAAAATTTGATGGACATCCATATATGTGCAGTTGAGAAGTTTCTGAAAATAATGATCATGTTCTGCTTTTACATGACCTGATCAATCACTGCTTCATTTAGTCTAACTCTGGTTTTAGCCCTATGTTGTCTAACGGCTGCCTTACATGTTTGGGCCATTTTCACAGAACCTTCAGCTTCCAGTTGTTGTGAAATATATCTTACAGCAGTAGAGTTGTTTCATTTATGGAAGCTTTAGTTCATTGGTTGGTCAAAGATTTCTAATGTTTATGATAAATATCATTTCTATAATATATTGTAAGTTCGCTTTTATGTCAGAAGAAATAAAACTAAAATGGGAAATGGCTCAACCAAGCAACCCACTAAACAGAAGTTAAGGCTGTACTGCCAAGCAGTTGGCTCTTACCTCTGAAGTTGTTGAGCATATCTAGCACTCCAGTGATGGGCCAGGAAGTCAGTTCTGGGTTCACTGGCTGGGGCTTTTCCATTTGCAGCAACTCTGTCCTGCAAAGAACAACCTCAGTTATACTTTCAGGCCCAGGGATAATCACACAATCATACAAATGTTTCAGATTTTCATCCAAGATATTTCTTGAGAAATCTCCCTTTTATATTAAATTCAGCATACATTTTACTCAACCATATTGGGGATATAGCAATGTTACTTTTATCTAAATTTAACATGTTAAAGTGTAGTTTCTCCATTCTCTCATACATGACCCAAATTTAAAATTACTGAGTGTGATTTCTTCCCTCTGCCCCTCTGGCCTCTTCAAAGTATACAGATACCCTGGGATTCTTGCTGAGAGAAGAAAACTCAGCCAAAGCCTTTGGGACCTCAACCTGTAGATGTCACCAATGATGCAGTCAGGGTCTTACAGGGAATGCCCACTGACACTAAAGGTTTTGAACTTTTGTTCAAACCAAAGGAGTCAATTTCCAGCCTGTCAGCCCTGGTGCTGAGGTTCCTGAGGCTGCCATTCCCCTCTTAGATTCTGCCTATAACAGGGGAGTGCAGTGATGGAGCAGGGCCTGGCTATTGATGTCCCTGGGAACAAAACCTCCCTCCCTTTCTTGTGTTTAGGGCATTTCCCTCCCTCCTCTCTTTTTCACCTCTCGCCTCTCCAGAATAGGAGACTCTTTTGTGATAACTCAGAGTAATCTTCTTCTTAAGATTTGCTGGGGCAGGGATGGAGAAGATGGGGTGAGTGGGTAGAAGAAAATCCAGAATGGCACACTGTTGTTAGATACATTTTCATTCAGCCACATAAGAAGGACACTTCTGAGACAAAGAAGCTTAAGGTCTCAGGTTCTCCTTTGAAACCAAAGTGGAACATAGCCACAGATCAATGCTAAATACCTCAAAACATATAGTTGATCCTTAAACAACAAGGTTTTGAAATTTGGGGGCCCACTTCTAAGTGGATTTTTTTCAATGAAAGTTTCACCTAGCTTGCCTGTCTCTCCTGCCTCCTGCTCAACTTCCTCCATTTCTTTTCTTTCTGCCTCTGCCACTGCTGAGACACTATCTTCTCTTCCTCCTCCTCTTCAGCCTACTCAATGTGAAGACAATGAAGATGAAGACCCTTATGGTGACTAACCTCTTAATGAGCAATAAATATATTTTCTCTTCCTTCCAATTTGTGCAATTATATTTTTTTCTCCAGCTGACATTATTGTTAGGATATAGCATATAATACATATAACATGCAATATATGTTAATTGACTATTTATGGTATCGACAGGCTTCCAGTCAATAAGAGGTCATTCATAGTTTGGTTTTGGAAAAGGCAGAAGTTATACTTAGATTTTCAACTATGTGGAATTACAGGAAGGTGGTTAGTGAACCTAACCCCCACGTTTTTCAATGGTACATTGACTTTATCAATAAGGGAATGACTTTCTCAGAAATCAAAGTTCATTAGTGTAACTCACCATTCCAGTATGTTTTCCAAGTCCTGCAAAGAAAAACATAGGTATGTAATCACAAGAATTCTGTCCTACTTTCCCTAGTATTCTTTGTTGTTTTTCTGGGTTAACAAGGTAGTTTTATTGATACACCTCTAAGGAACCATCCAAGGCTGTGTTAATAACAGAACCTCATCTGAACCATGGTGGGCTTCCTCAGTGGGCAATAGGAATGAGGAGCTGAGAATAAGACTATGGAATGATGTACATGGCAATGTAGGTTGTCAGTGTCACTCATCCTCCAGGCTTAATCTCAAGAAGTGAGGATGTACTAGGGAACATAAATTGAGTTTTATTAACAAAGCTAATATTCTCCTGGCCTAGCATTTGATTGATTTTGGATAACATTTCTTTGTGGCTAGTACTCCTGATTATACTGAAGAAGATTTTGTCCTAATGGATTTTGTCCATTTCTACCAAAATGGCAAAAATCTCCCAAAGATTACCAGAATATGCAAAAATAAGTGACTGGACAAATGTAATGACGGAGTCAAGGAGCATGTGTCACTTAGCTAAGAGTAGTTGCATTTGCAGGTAACATATGAATGTCCTGGCAGCATTGCCCAACAAAGGTTTCCTGACTCTGGATGATGGACCCTCCCTCCTCACCTGGAGTAGCTCCACATCAGGCATGTGGCACATCTCCCACAGCTCTCTGTACATGTCTTTCGTCTTTTTTATATGTTGGGTTATTCTTACTTCACTGTCTTGGAGTTGTCGAACAATCTCTTCTGCTTCTCTGTCTAGTGTCTCCAGATGGAGTTGCTCCTCCTCCAGGAGAAATTGGCGCATCTTCTGATATTGATACCTGATCATCCCCTTCCTGAATGCCGCATAGTCCTGCAGAGATACTCAGTTAAAAGAATTGTATCTCCTCACTCTCCACAAAACACTTAACACTTCAAATTTTATTCTCCTAGGATATGCCAGCAGTAAACTCATAAGCTCTGTGTCTCATACTTGGAAAGATTCTTGAAAATTTGCTAGCCTCCTCTTCCCATCCATTCTTCATGTTCCTCTTAGTCTCCCTTCCTGTATAAATCGATACCTCAAAAGGATTCAAGATCCCTTCTTGTGATGCTTCTTCGGGATTCTTACTTCATTAATTATTGTCTTTTTTACTTGGTTTTTCTTAATTTCTCTTGTTCCTTTGCCTGATTCTTCTAAACATTTTAAATATTTCAGTGTACACTCTACTACCGAGTTTTTAAAGAAATTACTTCAAGTTTTTTTTCCCCACTTATATCTCTATTTCTCTCCTCTCCTTCACAGCAAAACTTTAAACTACTCAATGTGAATACAATGCTTTGAACAAGTCAGTGCTATCCTACTCTCAGTGCCTTGGAAGTTTTATGCAAACCCTCAAGATTACATCAGGAATATCTATCATGCCCTGTTTATTTCATATACATGTACATACTAGTATTTTTTGCACCAGCTCCTCTTGGCCTGTATAATGATAACTGCTGATAGATCATTTGAAACCACTCTTTGTTTTTTTCTGGGAAGAAGACGCTGCTATTTTGTAACTGGTAAGCAGAATTCAGCTAAGAAGTCTAAGCTAGCATTGTGCCAATCTGCATGAAAAAATATAAAACATTTTTTTCCTACCATTAATGAATGGATTTTGCTAATTTCCTGATTTAGATTGTTTTGCATTTCTTGAGTGCTCCTCCATAAAGGATCCATTTTCTTTAGAAGTTTCTCCTGCAAAGTAGACATGACCTTCAGTAGCAGATAAGACATTACTGGATATGTTATTCACTTTTCATGAGAAAAGCCTGTTGTTGAGAGAACAGTAAATTTGAGTTCCCGTGAACTGGTCAGGTTTTTTACAAGATAACCTAATTTGATTCTAATATTTGGAATATCAGAGGTAACAGAAACATATCGTAGAGAGTTTGAGGAGATCCAACAGCTAATCAATTTTCGAAGAAATTGGCTTTCATATACCCTGGATCTGGAGAAGTCAAGCTTGCAGCAAAAGCAAATCATGTTCCCAGGACACATTTATATCTAGAGATTTATATTGAAAATTCAGATCCTCCCCATCTCCATTCTCTCCACCTTTATTATCCTAAGCTCTCATTTTGTCTCTCATTTACGATCCTGTGGATTCCCAATTGCATTGGAGGTGTCACTTACCCTGCACTCCTCAGCAGCCCATCCTATTGGGCTGTGGCCATGAGCCTCATGCTCTGGTGACTCAGAGCAGGGCCCACAGAGGAGTCTCTGCTCGTCCTCACAGAAGAGCCCCTTGTCCTCTTCATGTAGCACACAGATCTGCTTCTCCGAGCTGTTGGTGTTGTGAGGTCTGCTCTGCCTTGCAAGAGAAGCCAACTTCTTGAGAGCAATATTGGTGTTGAAGTCAGTCCTCTGGGGGATTTTCCCGCACACAGGACAGCCTGTTGGAGCCTGGCCTTCCTCCCAGAGGAGACAAAGGCAGGGCCTGCAAAAGCTATGTCCACAGTCAATGGTGACCGGGTCTATTAAGTAGTTCCTGCAGATAGAGCAACAGAGCTCCCTCTGGAAGGCTTGCAGTGTGCCCGAATCCATGTTTCTGGAAATTTAAAACAGGAAATTTTAAGTGAAAAATGTATTTTTTGACCACATGGAGGGGGAAGGGGCTGTGGCTGCTTCTTCTTGTCTGCTTCAGCTCTGTTCAATCTACCCATTAGCTTAAGCCCAGTATAGACCTAGATATGGTAAATATAGGCAAATTGGGTTTATACTATAACACAAGTGGAAAAATGAGACAAGCATCATTTTAGTTTAAAACAAGCAATGTTCTCAATTATGAATTATTTGGACAAGCTTAATATTGGGGTAGAGAGGAATAATTAGGATAACTTCATAGTTACTTCTATTAGCTGACTGTTCCAGAAATCCATACAAACCCATCTCTTTCTCTCTCTCTCCTTGTTTTCCTACAAGACCCCTTGAGTATAACTCATAAGGGATACTTAGTCTCACCCTCTGGCACCCAAGTAACAGATGTACTTTTCCAAAGACAATTAAAAATTGGTTAAGTTTAATCTAAGTGTGTTTAGTTTAATCATTATGGGCTTCAGCACTCAACTCCTGTACCTGTAAACAGCTGAACTTATTCTTCTAAGTTTAATCCTAAAATTCAACCTTTACATAAATACAATGAAAAATGATTACTTCTTATTCAAGACAATGTTTTTGCTCAGAATGAATTCAGACCATCAGAGTATCTTCATATTTTGAAATGGTGACTAATCAAGCTATGAAAGGACTCAGCAACAATTAATCAACTTTTACCTAAAACAAACCAAAAAAGAAAGTAAACACTAGAATTTTTTCTTTAAAGAATCCAGAGATGTAGTTAACGGAAGCATGACCACCAATTTATCTTTATTCCCGGTGTTTCCCACAGTGATCAAAGTCCCTACTTCCTGGGAGTCTTTACCGGTTCATAGGATATATTTGAACACTTTTCAAATCCAGTTGGCTCATTGAAGATTTGAAAAGGACTACAAACATAAACTTTACAACAAGGGTTTTACAATTAATCCTACACATTTCACACTCACACTGACATGTAGTATATTACAAAGCTACAGTAAGCAAAGCAGCAAGGTGCTGGTGTAAAAATAGGTAAACCAGTGGAACAGATCAGAGAACCCAGAAACTCTTACACCTCTCTACAGCCAACCCAATTTTGTCAAAGGGAGCAACAGTATTTACTGGGGAAAGGACAGTCTTTCAATCAACACTACTGGCAAATCTGGATATTGACATGCAGGGGATAAAATTATGCCCTCACCTCTCATCCTATGCCAAAATCAACTCAAAATAGATTGAAAACCTTAATGTAAAACCTGAAAGACCAAATCTACTGGAGGAAAACATAGGAGAAATGCTCCAGGACACTAATGTGAGAAAAAAAAATGTACAAATAATATCACAAAAGCCTAGTCCACAAAAGCAAAAATCAACAACTGGAGTTATCTGAAACTGCAATGCTTCTGCACAGCAAAGGAAACAATCAATGGAGTGAAAAGACGATGGACAGAGTGAGAAAGCATATTTTTTTCTTTTAAAAATAATGCTGGTATGATGGCACATGCTTGTAGTCTCAGCTACTCAGGAGTCTGTGAGGGCAGCATTGCCTGCGTCCAGGACGTCCAGAGTACAGTGAGCCATGATAGTGCCACTTCAGTCTAGCCTAGGTGACAGAGTGAGACCTTATCTCAAAAAGAAAACCCAGTCAAATAACTTGATATAACACAAACCAATATATTGTAAATGCTCTAATAACAGGTATTTTAAACAATTATGTTATTTCAAATAACTGAGTAAGCTACTTGTTTGCTTAGACAAGATGTAAGTGTCCCGGCAGGTGAGTTTAAAGTATTTTTATAAGAAAATTAAGCATGAAGGTCTTTACTACAAATGTCATACACACCAGAATCTGCAATATATGGTCCCAAGTCTAGAAGATTCGTGGTTATCCAGGTCAGCAGCAACGCTGAGCTCACCGAAGCCCAGCATCCACAAATTAAATCTGACTTCTCTGGAGAGGTCTTCCTGGACAACTGTGCTTTTTAAGTGATTAGACTCACCTAAGAACACTCCCACTTCCTGGGATTGGCTACTGTCTGGAGAAAGAGGTGGAAATAGAAGATTAGGTTACACAGAAGGGTGTAACATTGGGTAATTGGATTTATTAAGTATAGACAATTATGCCTAAGGGATTATAGCCCATCAGAAGGTAGAAGATTTTGGAGTGAGATGTGAGAATCTTGAACTGACATAGGTTGTTCATGGACATTAAAACTGAAACACTTATTTCATTAAGTAATGTTTTATTTCACAAACAATGCCTTCACAATTGAAAACAATTGCTGTATTATTTTAAACTGAAATGTGTCATCTATATTTCCATTAAATGTTTTGTTTATTCTTCAACAAGCATTTACTAATGACAATGAAATAGTTATTAGACATAAATTATATTAAACTGTAATAGACAATTTCAGTCCTGCTAGAACATCCAGACTAACGAATGAGATGTATCATAATTAAAGAATCACACAAGTAAATACACAATTGGAACTATGAGCTCAGTAAATGAGCAGTACATGTTTTGAGGGTCTGTAGTAGGAGGTATGTGCTGAATGCAAGCTTACACAAGGCTTTCATGAAGATATGACAGCATTGAGATTTGAGGAATAGGAACACATTAACTTGGCAAAGAGCAATAGAGAGAAACTTTCCTTGCAGTGACAGCAGCAGATGCAAATACTTCCTGGATGGAAGAGACCTGGTACAGTTGAGCTCCAGGCCATTGGAGCTGGAGTGACAAGAATGAGTGTGGTCTGATGGGAGGTGAGGCTGCAGAGGCAGGTACAGATTTCAGAACATGGAAAAGATGAGTTTCTTATGTAGAAATTATGGGAAGCCAGTGAAGTCTCAGTCTACTTTTAAAATATATCATTGCTAAATAAGTCTCCAGTCGTTATTTATCTGAATATGTACAACTCTAAAATATTAAATGAAATAACTAATCCATCTGTGGAACTCTCTTATAAAATAGTGCACCTAGGTACTTAGCTGTATTTTAAATAGTATACCTTTATATACAACAGTTGCTGAATTTACTTGTCTATTTTTTTGTTCTCTTCCCTGTTTTTTTTTTTTTTTTTTTTTTTTTTTTTGAGGCGGAGTCTCGCTCTGTCGCCCAGGCTGGAGTGCAGTGGCCGGATCTCAGCTCACTGCAAGCTCCGCCTCCCGGGTTCACGCCATTCTCCTGCCTCAGCCTCCCGAGCAGCTGGGACTACAGGCGCCCGCCACGTCGCCCGGCTAGTTTTTTGTATTTTTTAGTAGAGACGGGGTTTCACCGTGTTAGCCAGGATGGTCTCGATCTCCTGACCTCGTGATCCACCCGTCTCGGCCTCCCAAAGTGCTGGGATTACAGGCTTGAGCCACCGCGCCCGGCCTGTTTTTTTTTTTTTTTAAGACGGAGTCTGGCTCTGTCGCCCAGGCTGGAGTGCGGTGGCCGGATCTCAGCTCACTGCAAACTCCGCCTCCCGGGTTCACGCCATTCTCCTGCCTCAGCCTCCCGAGTAGCTGGGACTGCAGGCGCCCACCACCTCGCCTGGCTAATTTTTTGTATTTTTAGTAGAGACAGGGTTTCACCGTGTTAGCCAGGATGGTCTCGATCCCTGACTTCGTGATCCGCCCCAAAGTGCTGGGTCTCTTCCCTATTTTATGACTCTTTTCAATGGTTAATTTATGCAAAAATCAATGTGTTTTTTTGGATTTTACGTCATGTTGAATAATTTTAGATACTTTACGTAAGTATATATGTATGGACATGTAGAAGATGTATAGCATGTATATTTATATTAAAATATGATACAATGTCATAAATAATTATTTAAACAATAATTATGTGTGCAATTACCTTTAACAAAGTGTATACAGAAAACTAATTTTGAATAGAGTATGGTGACTCCTGTCTGTAATTCCAGCTACTTGGACAGCTGGGCAAAAGGGTCACTTGACTCTAGGATTCCAGGTTTCCCCAGGCAACATAGGTTGACTCCTGTCTCTTAAAAAAAAATACAAATGATTTCACCCAGGCCTGGAAGCAAGCACATGTAGTTACAACTCATCGGGAGGACCAGGCAGGAGGATGACTTGAGCCTAGGTGTTTGAGGTTGCAATGAGCTATGATCATTCACTGCACTTTGGTCTGAGTGACAGAGGGAGAACTTGTCTAAATGAAGGAAAGAAAAAAATGACAGAAAAACAAAGTTATAAGTTAGGAAGCGTTGCTTTTTCCCTGTTCTCTAGAAGAATTTGTCTAAAAATGTCTTATTTATTTCAAAAATGCTTTGAAAATTTCACTGAAAGAGATCACTGGAATTCTCTTTGTGAGTTTTGTTTCTTAAATAACACAGGAAATTTTAAGAATCTAAATCATATCTTTCATTTTTCTATGTTTCCTTCTGTCTGTTTTAGTCAGCTGTGTTTTTTGAGAAATTTTCTCAAGTCAGCAACATTTTCAAATGTATAGGCATAAATTGTTCTTAAAATATTTGTACTGACTTACTGATATCTGGATGACCTATGAGTTTGCCTGTTTATTCTTGATTTGAACTCCCCCTCTCCGTTTTTTAAATGAATCTCATTGGGAATTTATTAATTTGATTTATCTATTTAAAGAGCCTACTTTTGAATTTGTTGATTTATCTTTTTCATGCTTTTTAATCAATTTTCTGCAATTTTTAAAATTTATTTTAGTTTTTTAACATGAATTTGCTTTTATCTGGCTGTTTGTGACAGACCTTTCTTTGTTAATAACAGATGCATTTAATGATATACATTTTTTGTTCGCATTGTCTTAAATACATTTCAAAAGTTTTTTGTTTTGTATTTTGAATATTATTTAATTAAACATATTTTCTTCATTGTTTTTCTTTAGTGCATGTATTTGCAGGGAAACTATAAAAGAGAGGGGAGGGAATGTGTTTTTCTAATTATATTTAAAACAACAAGTAACAATTGAAATTAGTTTTAATAAAACTTTGTAACCCAATATATCCAAAATGTTTTCAACATAATAAACATGACAAATATTAGTGAGATATTTTATATTCTTTTTTTTGAGACAGAGTCTGGCTTTGTCACCCAGGCTGGAGTGTAGTGACTAGATCCTGTCTAGCTGCAGTGTCAACCTTCCGGGCTATAGCAATCTTCCCACTTCAGCCTCCCCAGTACCTGGGACTACAGGTTCATGCCACCGTGCTCCATTAATTTTTATTTTTTTGGGGAGACGAGGTTTCACAATGTTGCCTAGGCTTGTCTCAAACTCCTTTCCTGTGTCCACCTCTCAATGTGCTGTGATGACAGGCCTGAACAATAATGTTTATACATTTTAGGAAGAAATTCCTAAGCTTACTTCCGTTTTAAAAAGAAAGGTAGATTGGAATTTACTTTCTTTAAACTCAATTGTTTCTAAAACTCTAAATTAGACTCAAGTATTAAAGGCCCCAGGAAGACAATTTTAGAAGACAAGTTTTCAAAGTGAGCCAGGCTAGATGCTTTATAATTGAGCATTCACTGGATGTATCTTGGCATCCTGATGGCCAGCACTGAGGGTTTCTATTTTTTTAAATAATGTGAAAGACAGAACCTTGTTCCATATACACTGTGTAGAATTTCCAAAGTTAGAAACTTTTCTTAAAACACTTCCCTACATTCTTTTTATGTATGTATTTTTTGAAAAATTTAAACTATGCATGGATACACTCTTGAAGATTAGGTTTCTTCAGTTTCAAAGGCAAAACCTAGTCCCTTTGATTGGCTCTATTTAATTTTATAATTGCTTTATCAATTAAAATTTAAAAAAACTTCTACAAATACATTCCAATGATAGATAAGTAAATCAGTTGTCTGATGTCATTATACAATGTTACTTTTTTTTTTCTTTTGAGATGGAGCCTGACTCTTTCACCCAGGCTGGAGTGAAGTGGCAGGATCTCGGCTCACTGCAACCTCCACCCCGGGGTTCAAGAAAATCTCCTGCTGGGATTACAGGTACCTGCCACCATGCCCAGCTAATTTTTTTTATCTTGAGAAGAGAGAGGTTTTCTCCATGCTTGCCAGGCTGGTCTCGAACTCCTGATCTCAGGTAATTCACCAACCTCAGCCTCCCTAAGTGCTGGGATTACAGATGTGAGCCACCACAGTGGCCTGATGTTACCTTTTTAAGTCCACATAAAGTGACTTTATAATTACTTTTTAATAACTCTTTATTAAAACCTAACATATATGAACAATTTTGTTTTCTACTTTTATCCACAATACTATATTTTCCATGATTTTTAAAGAGTAGAAGACTTTTTTTTTTTGGAAATGTTGTCTCGCTCTCTTGCGCAGGCTGAATTGCAGTGGCACAACCTGGGTTCACTTCATCCTCTGCCTCCCAGGTTCAGGAGATTCTCCTGCCACAGCCTCCTGAGTAGCTGGGACTACAGGTCAGTGCAACTATGCCAGTCTAATTTTTGTATTTTTATTAGATACAGGGTTTTGCCATGTTGGTTAGACGTGTCTCCAACTCCTGACCTTAAGGGATCCGCCCACCTCGGCTTCCCCAAGTGTTGAGGTTGAGTCACCATGCCCAGCCTGGATTGGTTTTTAAGAACTTGATTTATACTTGTTTTGTTTTAAAGAATAGCTTTTTGTGTTTTTAAACTTTTTAAAGTTAAAAATACTTCACAAGACACTGGTGAACTTAAATGACATTGAAGATAATTTACTATTACTTAGCGGGGTAATCTTTGGGGACTGGTTTATGGGTATAAAATTGAAAAATTAATTTGTAACCTGAGATTAGTATTCTGAAGCTCTATCTCTAGTGACTTAGAGAAATTCTCAAATCACCAAATACAATAAATAAATGAATATAAAAGTATAGTGGCTCATTCACTTCTCTAAAGCATTTTCTAAACTCCCAGAATTATGAAAACGCCAGAAGATTCAAATATTTTGGTGAACTGGGTCAGAATGGGAGATATCTACTTAGCCTATGGGTGCTTTCAACTCTGACTCAGCATATTATAGGTATTCACTTTCTCGGGGCCTACTCCTCACACCCTCCTAACCCATTCTTGCTCAATATTCTGCTTAACTCTGCATCTAGGCTTGCTATCATATTACCAATGAAACAATAATTGATTTGGATGTATTTACGTAATACAAGGTTCTTAAGTAACTAATAATATTTACTTAGCATTAATTGGTCCCTTTCTATGTACGAAGCACTGTTGTACTTGCTGACACCTACAATATTTTTCACATACTTTAAAATACATCAGCATACACAGTGTGAAATCATTTTTGTGTGTGCTTGTGATTTAGGCCACAATATGAAGTACATACTGCTAGAATTCTAATAAAAACATGCAGCACAGGAATGGTGAGATAGCATTTAAATCGGGAAAGTTCAGCTTGACAGTGTACTATTACCAGTGCATCCTGTTAGCCTAACAACTTTCAACATCATAAGTAGCACATTAGAAACAAGCTCTTAACTGGGATGAGGAATGTTAGAAATGTGTACTTTTATTTTATAAATAATCTCTGAAAAAGATAGTCTTCTTAAGCACAAATGTCATTTATTATGGTATATTCAGTCTTTTTCAATTTTTTGCTTTCAAATAATATTCTCAAATATATTTAGAAAAAGGTTTTTAAGGCATAGTATTTCATTAATGCTCATCATTTGGAAAAAAACCCAACTCTAATACATGAACATAAATTTATGTTTATTTTTTAGGTGTGGATTATCATGGTATTTAATCTATTATAAAATTTTTTTGAAAATAATAATTGATATAACGAGAATTTTCATCAAAATTTAAAGAGATCTAACTAATATGCATAATGAATTTGAGTTGGAAACAAAATGTGTAATACAAGTGAAAACAAAAATGCAAATTCTATTCCTACCTAGAGAAGAAAAAGATGAAATACCATACAGGTTGAGCACCACTAATCAAAAAATCTAAAAATTCAAAATACTCCAAAACCTCAAATGTTTTGAGCTCTGAAATGTCACCGAAAGTGAAATATCCCACACATGACCTCATGTGAGCAGCTACAGTCAAAACTGTTCTCAGTGGACCAAAGTCTCTCCCAGCCCCTTCGGTTGTCATATATCTTTCTGTGTCCACTTAGATGTCCCCAAGGAAGAGCACCCACAAAAGGAAATAAAATGGCATGTGTACACAGACTTTACTTCATGAATAAAATTATTTAAAATATTGTCTAAAATTATCTTCAGCCTATCTGAATAAGGTGTACATGAAACATAAATTTTGTGTTTACACTTGGGTTGATACACAAGATATCTTATTACGCATATGCAAATATTCTCCAATCCACAAACATCCAAAACCTGAAATTCTTCTGCTCTACCATTGTGAATAACAGTCCACTTGTATTACATGGTTTTATAATGCATTTATTTGAAAATGTGACTGAAATCTGCGGATGAAATTTTACAAACATCATTTTTAGCCAAATATTATTATTTTGTATAGCAGAAGGGGATACACTGGGTTTATTTCTCCACAGCATCCAAGTAGAATGTGACAGGGTTAAGGAGGAAAGATTTCTATATGTAGTACTCATGATCTTTTGGGCTTAGGGTAGGTAAAGGCACAAGACATGCTAACCTTACATTCTGCCCTGTTCCTTGGAAATTTAATAAACAACACTTACTCTTGTTTATAAACAATGGATTCCAGTGAAGGGTAATGGCTAAGTCCATGAGCACCATTAGAACTGGCAGGGGTCAGGAAAGAATGTGAAAACTCTACCCCACAGTACTCATTTTTCTATACTGTGCTGGAAAGATGACTGGAAAACAAATTTGGCAATGTAATGTCTGAGAATAGGATACTCAGCCAGATATGGGAAGAATAAAAGACAAGAATCTTGTGTCTACTGCATCTAGAGAAGAAAATATTCTGTTAACTCTTTGCCATGAAAATACTTTGAGGCTGGGAACAGTGGCTCACAGGTGCAATCCCAGTGCCTTGGAAGGTTGAAGCAGGAGGATTGTTTGAGTCCAGGAGGTTGAGACCAGACGAAACAGCCTAAGAAGACCGTATCTCCACAAACAATTTAAAAACGGACCTGGAGTGGGGGATGCCTACCTGTAGTCATAGCTACTCAGGAGGCCGAGGTTGAGGATCGCTTAGGCTAGGCAGTTGATGCTGCAGTAATTATGATCCAGCAACTGCACTATAGTCTGGGTGACAGAGTGAGACTCTGTCTCTAAGAAAAGAAAAAAAGAATAGAAAAAGAAAAAACATGATTGAAATCTACCCCCTACGCTGCTGTGTGGAATTGCTGTCTCCATTATTTTCTTAAGGAAGAAAATCTATTTGATTCTGATTTTTATAGGCTACTGATAATGTAGCAATATTCAAGAACTGAATGTTTCATTCATCAGAGAAAGAAACCTCAGAATGTAGGCAGAACCTCACCTGAACACACAAGCACAGAAGAAATCATATGTGTTTCTGTGGCTCTAGGTGAGACAATACATTGAGAGATTTGAGGATTTATGGAGTTGACGACAAGAGATTGATTCCTGAATCCATCCCGTACAAGAAATAGGACCATAAAAAGATTGCTTACGGCCAGGCGAGGTGGCTCACTCCTGTAATCCCAGCACTTTGGGAGGCCGAGGCGGGCAGATCACGAAGTCAGGAGATCGAGACCATCCTGGCTAACACGGTGAAACCCCGTCTCTACTAAAAATACAAAAAATTAGCCGGGTGTGGTGGCGGGCATCTGTAGTCCCAGCTTCTCAGGAGACTGAGGCAGGAGAATGGAGTGAACCCGGGAGGCGAAGCTTGCAGTGAGCAGAGATTGTGCCACTGCTCTCCACCCTGGGGGACAGAGCAAGACTCAGTCTCAAAAAAAAAAAAAAAAAAAAAGAAAGAAAGAAAAAGAAAAAGAAAGAAAGATTGCTTACCTTTTATGTGCTCATATGTAAACTTGGGACATATTGCATATTTTCAGTGGAGATTAGGAACAATGTGTGCAGAGAGACAGCACAATATCTAGTACATCATAGCCCATGTACCACATTGTCCCCTTCCTTTTTCTAACGTATTTCTCTCCACTCTAACAGATAAGAGGTTTCAACAGAAAATGACTGGGGTTGTGGAAAAATAGACAATAAATGGGTAAAACAATTGAGAAGCAATTTTAAAAAAAAGGGTTAAAGAAAAGATAGCCCTGGATATTCAGAGTCCAGAAAGAAAAATATAACTTGTTGGAAAATTACTAAATTGTGTTAACATTGGAAAAAATATGCACAATTCTCTCCATGTGAGCAATGTCAAAGGAGTTATATTTACTTGGTTTTAAATGGTATTTATCATAGAATGGCATTTTTATAAAAACTTTAAAATTTCCACAATTAAATAAAATCAGATTTCTACATATGTTAAGGAAGCAGAAATAGATCACCAAATTTCATACAAAGATTTTGCAATAAGTTTTAGAACCCAGATGAAAAAAACAGTCTATTACCAGATTCTGAAAAATAGATTTGTAATTCAACAGAAAACCTTGTGGTAGAGGTAGGTTTCAGATGCTAGAATGAAAACAGTCTCATGTACAAAAAAGTATCTTTTTTGTTAAAGGAGAAGCACTGGAAAATGAAGAAGTATTCCAAATTGACTGGAGTGTCCATTATCCACATCATGGATTGTTCCTGCCTATACCCATCTCTACTCTCTCTTCTGGATTGGTTAGGACTTTTGGAACTTACAAAATGCCAACTCTAAAGGGAATTACTTTCTTATATATGTTTCATGGTCTGAGACTCAAGTAGGAAAACAGGTTGTTTCCTTCATAATGCCACAGTAGACAGAGATAGGTCTGTAATTGAAAGCTCCTAATTTCCAGTGCTCTAGGCTTTACCTGCCTAAAGCTGAGTGTTTGAATGAATAAGTGAATGATGTGGTGCAAAAAGTGGTTGAAATAAAAGCAGAAGCTACCCTGCCTTCCCTTCTCTCCTTGCTCCAATTCCTTCCTGATACACAGCATCATCAGACCTTGTAATGGAGTATCAGGGCCCTGCCACAGAGCTCCAGAATCTCAGCAGAGAATGTCTGCAGGATCCAGTCCATGACCTGAGGGTTTCACAAGTTTCCCACTCGGGAGTCCAGGACTGAGCCAACAGGGCCCCCACAAACAACCAGCGCAGATCTTACTTCTGTGTGGACACTTTGATTAATTACTTAGATTTATTGAGGTACAGAATGTATATACAGGGTGGTCAGTCAGTCGGTGGTCTTGGACAGTAAACTGACAATAGAATAAGAAAATCTGTTGTTCGATTTCTTGTATTTAATGAAATACAAACTCTGGATGATTTTATGATGGGTCAACGTGAGTACATGCACTTAATTCATATGTGAATCTCCCTAACTATACATATATCTTATGGCTTCTGCTTTTGTCTTTAAACCTTGGGAGTCATGGGTCTGACAGATTTGTCTTCACTGTTTTGACAGTCTTGACCATAAGTCTTCTGGACTATTGGCAAAGAACTCCTCTGTCAGAAGGTATTTAAGTAGTCCCTTCTGAAATCTTTCTTTAAAAAAATAATTTTCATATAACTACAAAAAGATTTGGTACAGAAAGAAAAATATAGCTCATGCCTATCTTTTGGATTCTGTATTTGTGAATTTGCCTATATCCTAAAAGTTATTTATAATCCCCAAAATAACTCCTGTGGTGCACTCATAGTCATTGCAGGACATCATGCACTATGTGGAGAAAAGCATTAAAATAATAATTCATCTTTCACCCGTGAGACTGGCGAAGTTTTGTAAATTCAATGAGAGACCTCAAGTTAGTGGGTTTATTTGGTTAATCAGTGATTTCTCTTAGAGTCGTAGGAAACAGAAAACAAAAAGGGAAGTTTTATCTTCTGTTGAACTTCTCTGGAAATGTAATATAAATGTACTAAAGCAGCATTTAAGCTGGATGAGGTGGTTTATACCTGCATTCCTAGCACTTTGGAAGGCTGTGACCGGAGGCCCACTTGAAGCTCGCAGTTGGAGAACAGTCTGGGCTACAGAGTCATACACTGACTTTATCAAAAATTTCCAAAAAAAAAAAATTAGCCAGGTTATATAGTGTGAGCCTAAAGTCTTAGCTACTTGGGAGGCTGAAACAGGAGGATTACTTGGAATTCAAGGCTGCAGGGAGCTGCGATTATGCCACTGCATTCCAGAAGGAGACGCTTTCTCTAGAATAAATAAATGTGCACTTAGAGGAATGCCTATATCATGGAAGAAATCCAATAAACAGTATAAAATGCAACTTAGTTAATTTCTAGCCTATCTCTACTCTGACAGGATTTATGTTACATATGATTCATTCAGGCACTGGTTTTCAGAATGAAAGTGTGAAAATAATTTAATCAGAGCTGCAGAGGTGTGCTCTAAATACTGCATAAACCTAATCATCTTTGTCTCCACCTTTCAGAATGCTCTAAATACCCTTAAAGAGGTGGATGTGGTCTTCACAGATTCTTATAAAAGGAGGCAGAAGAGACAAGTTCAGTTTTCTCCGAAGGAGAAGGACAGCACTTAGAACTGCGTTTTGGTGACCTCTGAAATTCAGTACTGCAGTGAATGAACTTCTGACCTGGAGGAGTACTTAACAAAATTATTTTTTACAGAATCGCTGTGGGAACCATTAAAAGAACTCCAGGGTGAGTGAAACATATTGATAAAATTATATCATGTTGGCCGGGCGCGGTGGCTCAAGCCTGTAATCCCAGCACTTTGGGAGGCCGAGACGGGCGGATCACGAGGTCAGGAGATCGAGACCATCCTGGCTAACACGGTGAAACCCCGTCTCTACTAAAAAATACAAACAACTAGCCGGGCGAGGTGGCGGGCGCCTGTAGTCCCAGCTACTCGGGAGGCTGAGGCAGGAGAATGGCGTAAACCTGGGAGGCGGAGCTTGCAGTGAGCTGAGATCTGGCCACTGCACTCCAGCCCGGGCGTCAGAGCGAGACTCCGTCTCAAAAAAAAAAATAAAAAAAATAAAAAAAAAAATTATATCATGTTTCCTTTACACAATAATAAATTTGAGTGTTAAAAATCTCATTATCTTAAATCTACACAATGATACCATTTGTAACTCCTGTTGTTACCATAGATTTTATCAATTATGAGGATATTATTGTTATTTTGTGTTTTCTATGATTGTTTAATAAGGTTTTGAAAAACTTTAGTGTTTACTGCAACAGATATGTATGCATAATGAATACATGGAATTGATACATATATGTACACATAGGTGTTTGTATATGTTTGTAATGAGTGTATTAATATTGTTGAATTCAATTGAGAATACATTAATGCCTAATGTAAGTTATGTGCTTTCATAACATTCAGGTTTTAGACATGACTTTTAATTAGTAAGGTAGTGATGAGCGATGCAAAATAATGAAACCAAGACAATGAGAAGGCTCCCCAAAATATCCTACTTTAGAAATCAAAACACAATTTTTCAACCAAATAAATTTACAAGACCTAATTTGATATGTGATTGTGATTGTCATCTCACTTGAGTCTTAATCTTATCAAACTGTGAAAAATTTCTTAAAATGTCTTAGATGAGCTTTGCAAAATATTTGCAATTCTAATATTTTTCACTTCTTTCACTTAAATTCAGAAGTGATATCAAGCAAAGCAGTGTAAAGGACTTAGAATTGCCAAAACAAAGTTTATGGTTTCTGTATTAGTCAGGGTTCTTCAGACAGAACCATAGGACATATATGTATATGTGTGCGGATATATTCATGGGCCAATCACAAACTACATATGATGGTCCCATAAGATTATAATACCAATACGTTTACTGTACTTTTTCTGTATTTAAATATGTTTAGATACACAAGTAGCTATCATTGTGTTACAATGGCCAACAGTGTGCAGTGCAGAACATACTGTACAGGTTTGTAGCCTATTGTAGGAACAATAAGCTATAGTGTATACCATAGGTGTGTAGTAGGCTATAGCATCTAGGTTTGTGTAGTATATTCTATCATATTAAAACAATAAAACTGCCTGGCTGGGCACTGTGGCTCGTGCCTGTAATTCCAGCACTTTGGCAGGCCAAGGCGGAGAGATCACTTGAGGCCAGGAGTTCAAGTGCAGCCTGGCCAAGATAGCAAAACTCCGTCTCTACTAAAAAAAAATACAAAAATTAGCCAGGCCTAGTATCACGTTCCTGTAATCCCAAGTGCTCAGGCACCTGAGGCAGGAGAATCGCTTTGACCCTGGAGGCGGAGGTTTCAGTGAGCCGAGATCACTCCACTACACTTCAGCCTGTGTGACACAGAGAAACTCTGTCAAAAAAAAAAAAAAAACAACCTAAAAACACCTGACACATTTCTCAGAACATACATCTGTGCACAAGCTATACATCATTCTACATGGGACAGAATTAATCAGGAAAATTAATTTGCTTGATTATGGAGTCTGGAGAGTTCCAATATAAGCTGTCTTTAAACTGGCATCCTGAGGATACTGGTATCCTGGCTAAGCTCAAGTCTGAAAGCCTCAGGACCAGTTTCAGGAGAGAGACAGAAGAAATTGCCTTTTCTCTGCCTTTTTCTTTATATCTGAGCTACCAGCCTATTAGATGGTGCCCACACACATTGAGGGATGAGGCTCCCACTCAGCTCACCAACTCACATGTCTCTCTCCTCTAGAAACACCTTCACAGACTCACCCAGAAACAATGCTTCACCAGGTCTATAGGTATTGGTTAATCCAGTCAGACTGATACCTGAAATTCACCATCACACCATGGAAATATAATTACATCTCTCTGAGTCTAACAGAAACCTCCTATATGTTAGTTCAGAGTTTTCACAGCCCTAGAGGAAGTTAATTTAATCTGCACGAAAATAAAAAGACCCAATATCTTTAATAATTTTTCTTTTCTCTACTAGTAAATTTTGATTGGTTTAATTGTAGTCTTTTTCTTTATTTGGTTGGTTGGCTGGTTTTTTTTTTTTATTTTGTTTTGATTTGGGTTTTTGTTTTTAATGTAATTTAATTTAATTTTAAGTCCTGGGATAACTGTGCAGGACATTCAAGCTTGTTATGTAGGTAAACTTATGCCATGGTGGTTTGCTGCCCGGCTTTTGCATCCCTCTCTAAAAATAAGTCATAGAACCCTCTGTCCATCTTCTCATATTCTTTAGCTCAGGCAGTTTTTTCCCACTCTCTCATAGTCATTCATCAGTTATTTGAAAGAAAAATAGGGACAACTATGATTTGTTCTGACCACTTAGAATCAAAACCCAGTTTCCAGATCCACATTCAGAAAATTGTATTATGTTACAGACAGGAACTAGGACAAGAAGGGACTGTGAGTCATCTAGTTAGTAATATCTACTCTAAAGCCGGGAGAATCCCTCTGTGTGTGAATTTTTAAGTTTGAAACAGAAGAAATAGTTTGTTGTACTTTAATGAACACTGTCAAGAGAAGAAACTATAGCTATCACATATCTCCATATGTTTAGAAGACTTTCATCAACTCAGGCCCCAAAATGACACATTTTTCTTTCTTCCCCAGAACCACGAGTTCTGGAATCTTGAAAGTCGTCCAGAGGGAGCTCACCTGCCCCATCTGCATGAACTACTTCAAAGACCCGGTCAGCATGGACTGTGGGCACACCTTTTGCAGGCCCTGTTTCTACCTCAACTGGAAAGACATCCCACTTCTTGTTCAGTGTTCTGAATGCAGAAAGTCAACACAACAGAGAAACCTCAAAACTAACATTCATTTGAAGAAGATGGCTTCGCTTGCCAGAAAAGCCAGTCTCTGGCTATTCCTGAGCTCTGAGGAGCAAATGTGTGGCACTCACAGGGAGACAAAGAAGATGTTCTGTGAAGTGGACAAGAGCCTGCTCTGTTTGCTGTGCTCCAGCTCTCAGGAGCACCAGGATCACAGACACTGTCCCATTGAGTGGGCTGCTGAGGAACACCGGGTAAGTGATGCCTCTGAACATCTACTTCCATAAAGGACACATGAAATTCCTGTGGGTCTATTTTCTTGGAGATTGGATCAAGCCAACTCTGCCTCCCTTTAAGCAGCTCTGTTTGGGCTTTCTTAGCTTCAAACCTCTGGGCTTTGACAAACATGAAGGGAAACGAAGGAAATGCCATTTACTAGGGGCTTATCTGTCGCTCATTCTGGGCCCCCTCCCTGTGTCACGGTCTGCACTGGTGCTTCAGTTTATGGCTCTTTTGCAGGAGAAGCTTTTAAAGAAAATGCAGTCTTTATGGGAAAAAGCTTGTGAAAATCACAGAAACCTGAACACAGAAACCACCAGAACCAGATACTGGAAGGTTAGTCCTGTACTACTCTCCCTTCTCCAGGAACTTATGGTGGGCAAATGGGTGACTCTCAAACTAGGAACTTGATAGTAAACTGTATTGTTTCTGGGATTGAGAAAAAAAAAAATAGAAAACATTGAGAAAAAGTGGCCTCATTTCTTATATAGAATAGTATGCTTATTAGGTAGGATTTCTAAGAAAACCACTGATGTCACCCAAAGCATGCTGGTTTGTTTCCTTATAAACCTGTAGCTATACACCAAGAGATACAAGAATCTGGGATACATCTCACAGCATTCTATATGTGCTAGTTGGATAAATGCTGGGCACAAAATTTACCTGGCAGTCATGGAAAGCTCAAGTGAACCTTCTGAGGCTGGGTCAGCATTAATCTGAATGCTGGTGGACAAGTAGTATTTGGAATTGTATGGAAAATTTGAGGCAGAAAAAGTGACGGGGGAAATCTAGGGAAATCATGAAATTAGGAATCTCAACTAATTAATATTGAATAATACATAAGATATGATGAGAAAAGTGGTGAGAAACACAGATTTGTGTCTTGAGGGAGACGTGTAAACATACCAGAAATATGGGAACTAGTATCTAAATATAAGGAGAACTCTGAGGACTTCAGAAAAATATTATAAGTAATTTTCTCTTTGTGGACGTATATTTTGAGGGTATGATAGCTAATATTAGTTTGTTGAAAAGTATTTTATGAGAATCTAGTCTATGTTGAATATTAAATTAGAAAATATACTAGTAAAGAAGAAAGGAAACACATTTGTTCTCACAAATCATACAATCCAAATGAGAGAGTCAAATGGTCAATATGCAAATACATGTAATGAATTATGTACTTGAGTGTTGTAAGTTTTTTTCTTGGAGAATAATCAAACAGGGAAGTAGAAAAGGACAATACAGGGCAGAAACTGGAGATGAGTGTCTGAATTTTATAACGGGTGGTCAGAAAAATGTCTCACTGAAAAATTCAAATTGAAACAAAGTTTTGAAGAGGAGAGGGAACAGAAATGTGTGTAGGGATATATATGTGGACCATGAGTGTGTATATATGTATATGTATGTATGTGTCTGTGTATTTGTGTATATCCATATAATTCCAGTTGGAGAGAAGAGCATATGCAGTAATTTTGAGTCTGTGTATTTGGAGGCCTGAGGAACCACAGAGAAGTCTATGTTTCAGATTGGGATGAGTTAGAGAAAGAATGGAAGGAAATGAATTCAGAGAGACAAAGATGGCCAAATCGTAAATGCAACCTTATTAGGATAGGTTTTGCGGGGTGAAATGCATTTAGCTGGACATGCTAGTCTAAGGTCATTTCACATAGAATGAGTTTACGCAACTTGCCATGTGTCAATGAAACAGAAATAATTATTTCCTTTCTAGTGACTATAGCTCTATACTCCAACTTTTAAGCATGAACTGTTCTTACTTTTCCATAATATGGGCTGGAATAGCGAAATTCAAATTGTGTTGTTTTTTTTTTATTTCCAACTACCTTAGAAAACACATTATCTTGAATAAATTTAATATAATTTGTCAGATACATCTATGTTGATCTTTATGCAGAAAGAAAGGAAAGGAACAAAATTTTGTGAATTCTAAGAACTGGCAAGACTCAGGTCTAAACTATTGGATGTTCAAGAGACAAAAGGAATCAGTGAGATTTCATAGGACATAGATAAATACATTTCTTTTTTGATTAACCCATTATTGTTGCAGGATTATGTAAATTTAAGGCTAGAAGCAATTAGAGCTGAGTATCAGAAGATGCCTGCATTTCACCATGAAGAAGAAAAACATAATTTGGAGATGCTGAAAAAGAAGGGGAAAGATATTTTTCATCAACGTCATTTAAGTAAAGCCAAAATGGCTCATAGGAGGGAGATTTTAACAGGAATGTATGAGGAGCTGAAGGAAATGTGTCATAAACCATATATGGAACTACTTCAGGTACGAACCCACAATGTGGTTCAGGTTTTTGAATATTCACATGTATAGGTATTTTCCTCAAGGCTGAAATCCATCTCCCTACCTTTATTTCCATGACGTGTTTCCAAAAACACATTCCACTCCTTTGGGTCCACTCATTTGGGTAAGTGGTTCAGCTAAAGATGACTGAGTAGGTGTTTCGAGGTTACCACAGAGCACAGACCCTCTGGGCCTCTTCTCCCTTCACTTATTTATAGAATGTCTTCAAGATTCAGACTTCCCCAGGACGTTAATTAATGACAATACAACTGACTGGGTTTTTCATTACAGAAAAAAAAGAAAATGCTTTCAAGAAAAGAAGATGGCAGGAGAATAGTATCTTCAGAAACTGAATACAAATCTCACACTGAACTTAGTGAAAGATGCATCTTGTGAAATGCACTAAATCTTTCTTATTTTTTTTTTACAGGGTTTTGGAGACATTGCACAGGTGAGTGTGTACCTACATTATTGCATATGTTCTTTCAGATTCCACAAATATCAAAGAAGGCTCTAGTAAGGTCATGGCATAAATAATTAAGATATTGATATCACTTTTTTTGCATCTACTTTCGTTCCCACACCTTAAAAGACAAGACCACAAAGTAAATAAATGAATACAAGAAGAGTGAAATAAAACAAACATTTTTATTCCTGCTTTTGTTTTATCACTTAAAATCCTGCATAGGTGAAAGACAGAGTTTTGTTTCATGGATGGTGAGAAAGTCACCAGACGAAGCAGGAGAGAAGAGGGGGAAGTATTTTAGCAGTGAAAATGTGTTGATGTTTTTTTTATATACATATATACAAATCAGTTAAGAGTTCTGAAAAATAGATTGAAAACAACTGTGGAGTGTTACAAGTGTGTAAGTCTCTAGGGAAGCTCTTTGCTAAAAGGCAGATCTCCCTGCCTAGAACAAGTTTCACATCCTTTATGTTGAAAAGGAAGCAGTGGATGCAGCAGTCTCCCCAGAACCCCACTGTTTTAGACAAAGATGTCAGGGGAGTCTGCCCAGAAGTGGAACTCAGAATTTCAATTCTAAATATTATCAAGGCAATAAGGCTGAGGGAAGCTTACACATTTGGGGCAAAAAAAGAAAGATCAGATTGAATTCTGACTTAGACTCTTCCATCATGCTTTAAAATTTAGAAACTCTAAATAAGAATTAATTTTTAAAAAGGAAGTAATAATTTTTGAATTATCAAATGTGTAGAATCAAAGGATTCTCATGAAATGTCTTTTATATACAAATAGTGATTCTTATTTATTTTATGGCTGTAGATGTTGTAACTGCATGTTTTTCCTTGCAGGAGTGAGTCCGTACTGCTGCATAAGCCCCAGCCTCTGAATCTAGAGCTCAGTTCAGGGCCCATCGCTGGACTGATGGACAGGCTCAACCAATTCCAAGGTAAGTCTCCACCCACAGGCAGCACTCCCACTTTATCTAAATATTATTATTGTTAGGATCACATAGGTAATATTTCATCCTTTATCAAATATTTTACTTCTTTTAAGACATAGGTGAACATGTCTGTGTCTATTTATAGTCACATTTATAGCATTAAGTTTGAAAGATGGTGAAAAGCAAATACTTTCTGGAATAATATGTATTGAGTTATATAATGGGAAAAAGGAGTAGGGTAGCAAATTTCAAAAAGGAGCAATTGAAATAATGCTCAGAATATAGGTGAATTATTTAATGTTAAATAAAAAGTGTACATTTCTTTAGTGTATTTGTTTGAACTGCTAAGAACTGTTCTTTGGGGGAATATAGTTTACTGGAGATTCTTGGGGTTTTTGTATTTTTTTAATGGGTATATATTCATATATTGAAAACATTTGAATTAATGGGTAAAAATAAAAGGAAGAAATCGTTTTGTGAATATAAGTAAAATTACAAATGAAAATACGTTCAATTTAATTACAATATGAGGAACTACATGTTAAGTCTAAAATCCAGTTTCAGTCCAGAGCTAGCACGGAGGACCACAGAGAGACTGGTCAAAGATTTTGCAGGAATCTGCTTTAAATTATCACTTATAACATGTACATATGCGTTTTTATATAGATATCTAGAGCAGTTCTTAAGTAAGTGAAAATCTTCACATTCTTTCCAAAATGATAGCACTAGCTTTTAAGAATAAGAAACATTTCTAAATAACAATCTTGATAACAGCATAGCATTTAGGGCATATAATGTGTACATTTTACTTTGAAAATTGGATTGAAAGAAGCTGGTCTCACATTTGGCTCTCAATATGTAAGTTTTCAAAAAAAATTCATATCTGTGGTTAGGGTTTTGTTTGTCCTGTATATAATATTAATCATCTCTATACTTTACTAGAAGTTACAAGCAAAACTGTCTTTCTGACTTTACATTTCCTAGTAAAGTAACATCTTGATAGAACAATTATTTTTTTCTAATTTACACATGTCTGTGCATGTTTTCTCTCTCTCTCTCTTTTTTTTTTTTTGCAGTGCATACTACTCTGCATCATGAAGAGTCCAACAGTCATATCTTTCGATATGAAATTTTGGGAAGCGTGTATGTTGACTGTGACCATCAAGATGTGCCCTATATCACTGCAACACCTAGAAGTTTTCTTGCATGGGGTGCTCAGACTGTCTCCTCTGGCAAATATTACTGGGAGTTCCATGTAGGGGACTCCTGGAATTGGGCTTTTGGTGTCTGTGATACATATTGGAAAGAGAAGAATCAGAATGAGAAGATAGATGGAGAGGAGGGACTCTTTCTTCTTGGGTGTGTTAAGAATGACATTCAATGCCATCTCTTTACCACCTCACCACTTATGCTGCAATATATCCCAAGACCTACCAACCGAGTAGGATTATTCCTGGATTATGAGGCTAAGACTATGAACTTTGTTGATGTTAATCAAAGCTCCCTAATATACACCATCCCTAATTGCTCTTTCTCACCTCCTCTCAGGCCTATCATTTGCTGTATTCACTTCTGACCAGAGACAAATCAGAAATGTGTTCACATGCTGTGGGAACCCCTTTATTCCACGAAATCCTCTTCCTTGTGCCTTAACATACACGACAAATAGGCTCTATTTTATGTCTTGAACTGCCTTCTAATGTTATCAAAACTCATTTATTGTGTTACTATTAAATATGCTGAAAACACTAAAAGTATATGTATTGGTTCTTTATTAACGAGTTTTTGAAAAATCATTACTCATAACCATAGCATACAGTATATTCTCTTTTTTTTCTTCATTTCTGACTGTCACTGAGTGAAATAATAGATGACAGACATGTCTGAATGAAGTAGAAATCAATGGAAGACAGTCAGGATCTTGTGCTTCATGCAAAGAAACTTGGAGTGAAGTCTCAATGATAACTGGGATATGTTTTTCTTCCTCTTTATCTGACTATATTACACTTATCCATCATGATTCATTGTATTAATCTATCCTTTGAGATAATATTATTTGACCTTCTATGTTCGGCTTCATTTTGGAATTCTCACTACAGATATAAATAATCCTTCATTATTGTTGTGTTCTTCTACATTGAAATACACAAGGTGATCAGACCAATGCTGGATTAATTAAATATTGGAAAAATGTAACTAAATATTGACCCCTACCTCAAACCATACACAGTCATTTCCAGATAGATTCAAGTCATGAAAGGAAGGGGAACCTGAAACAATATTCTCATAAGGATTTCTTAACCAGGGCACAAATTAATAATTAAAACAATTAGTCCATTTATATTGATAATGATGACTTCTGTGTTTCAAAAAACATTATGCAAACTAGTAGTGGAGAAAGATATTCACCCCAACATACATAAAATAAAATATATACATGTGCATGATGAATACTTAAAATGTAATTTAAAAAGACAGTGAACTCAATAGAAGATGGGGTAAAATATCTGAACAGACCCATTACAGAATTGGATACATAAATAACTAGCCAAATATAAAAAAGTGCTCACTTTCATTAGTCTTACAAAAATAAGAATTAATCCACCAGTTGTAACACAGGCCCCCATAAAAATATACCAAAATTTAAAGTCACATAAAATTGTGTGTAGTCAAAGACACAGAATAAATGAAATTGATTCATGACTGGGGAGATGTAAATGGAAATCCTTTTTGTGTCAATTTTTATTGTAGCTCCAAATTAGAGCCAAAATATTCTTCAACAGTAGAATAGCTAAGTAAATTTGGTGTATTTATGCAAAATAATCCTATAACTCACTGAATGCAACAAAGTTGATGAATCTCAGAAACAAGGTAATAAATATATGCCAATTTAAATATTAAAATTGAAGTTAAGAAAAGACTCTTCCATGTACATAATATATTGGCAATTGTATGCTCTTTGTGGGTTCCATAATTACATGAACACTGTGGAATTATAACTTTTGAGACCCAAAATGTCAAATAATGCATAAGATAGTAGAATACAAAAGGAGCCCAGGCATGGTGGCACACACCTCTAATCCTAGCACGTGGGGAGGCTAAGGTGTAAGAATGGCTTGTGGCCAGGAGTTTCAGACCAGTGTAGGCAACATAGTGAGACCTCATGTCTACTAAACATTCTTTTAGAAATCAGCCTGGCATGATGGCACATGCTATATTCCCAGCTACTCCGGGGGCTGATGCAGCAGGATGGCTCGAGTCCAGAAGACCCAGGCTGCAGTGAGCCATGGTGGTGCCCTGCAGTTCAGCCTGTGACAGAATGACAGTCTGTCTCAATAGTAAAACAAACTATAATTACTTGATATAACATAAACCGATACATTATAAATGCTCTAGTTATAGATATTTTAAATATCGATGTTATTTTAAATAACTGAGAAAGCTGGGATAGCTACATGTTAGCTTAGACAGGACAAAAGTGCCCTGGGAAGTAAGTTTAAAGTATTTTTATTAGAGTAAGTGAGGAGGAAGTGCTTTATTGCAACTGTGATACACACCAGAATCTGCTATGAATAGTCTCATATCTGGAGGATTTGCAGATATCGAGGTAAGCAGTAATTCTTGGGTGCCTGAAGCCTAGCAGCTGCATGTTCAGTGTGTCTTCTCTGGAGATGTCTTCTCTGGAAAGTTTGATTTCTTTTTTTATTTTTATTTTTCTTTAAGTTCTATGGTACATGTGCACAATATAAAGGTTTCTTACATATGCATACATGTGCCTTGTTGGTGTGCTGCACCCATTAACTCGTTATTTACATTAGGTATATCTCCTAATGCTATCCTTCCCCCCTCCCCTCACCCCACGACAGGCCCCAGTGTGTGATGTTCCCCTTCCTGTGTCCAAGTGATCTCATTGTTCAATTCCCACCTATGAGTGAGAACATGTGGTGTTTGGTTTTTTGTCCTTGCGATAGTTTGCTGAGAATGATGGTTTTCAGCTTCCTCCATGTCCCTACAAAGGACAGAAACTCATTCTTTTTTATGGCTGCATAATATTCCATGGTGCTTAGGTGCCACATTTTCTTAATGCAATCTATCATTGATGGACATTTGGGTTGGTTCCAAGTCTTTGCTATTGTGACTAGTGCCGCAATAAACATATGTGTGCATGTATCTTTATAGCAGCATGATTTATAAACCTCTGGGTATATCCCCAGTAATGGTATGGCTGGGTCAAATGGTATTTCTACTTCTAGATCCTTGAGGAATCGACACACTGTCTTCCACAATGGTTGAACTAGTTTACAGTCGCACCAACAATGTAAAAATGTTCCTATTTCTCCACATCCTCTCCAGCACCTGTTGTTTCTTTACTTTTAATGATCACCATTCTAACTGGTGTGAGATGGTATATCATTGTGGTTTTGATTTGCATTTCTCTGATGGCCAGTGATGATGAGCATTTTTCATGTGCCTGTTTGTTGCATAAATGTCATCTTTTGAGAAGTTTCTGTTCATCTCCTTTGCCCACTTTTTGATGGGGTTGTTTGTTTTTTTCTTGTAAATTTGTTTGAGTTCTTTGTAGATTCTGGATATTAGCTCTTTGTCAGATGAGCAGATTGCAGAAATGTTCTCCCATTCTGTACCTTACCTGTTCACTCTGATGATAGTTTCTTTTGCTGTGCAGAAGCACTTTAGTTTAGTTTAGTTAGATCCCATTTGTCAATTTTGGCTTTTGTTGCCATTGCTTTTGATGTTTTAGACATGAAATCCTTGCCAATGCCTATGTCCTGAATGGCATTGCCTAGGTTTTCTTCTAGGGCTTTTATGGTTTTAGGCCTAACATTTAAGTCTTTGATCCATCTTGAATTAATTTTTGTATAAGGTGTAAGGAAGGGATCCAGTTTCAGCTTTCTACATATGGCTAGCCAGTTTTCCCAGCACCATTTATTAAATAGGGAATCCTTTCCCCATTTCTTGATTGTGGCATTCTCTGTATTTGAATGTTGGCCTTCAAATTGGCCATCAAATTGACCAGGCCAATTTGAATGTTGGCCTGCCTTGCTAGGTTGGGGAAGTTCTCTGGGATAATATCCTGCAGTGTTTTCCAACTTGATTCCTTCTCCCCATCACTTTCATCACCAATCAGACGTAGATTTGGTCTTTTCACATAGTCCCATATTTCTTGGAGGCTTTGTTCGTTTCTTTTTATTCTTTTTTCTCTAAACTTCTCTTCTCACTTCATTTCATTCATTTGATCTTTAATCACTGATACCTTTTCTTCAAGTTGATTGAATCGGCTACTGAAGTTTGTGCATTCGTCACCTAGTTCTTGTGCCATGGTTTTCAGTTCTATCAGGTCATTTAAGGACTTCTCCACACTGGTTATTCTAGTTAGCCATTCGTCTAATCTTTTTTCAAGGTTTTTAGCTTCTTTGGGATGGATTCAAAGTTTCTCCTTTAGCTCGGAGAAGTTTGATTGTCTGAAGACTTCTTCTCTCAACTCGTCAAAGTAATTCTCCATCCAGCTTTGTTCCATTGCTAGCAAGGAGCTGTGTTCTTTTGGGGGGGGAGAGGCACTCTGACGTTTTAAATTTTCAGCTTTTCTGCTCTGTTTTTTGCCCATCTTTGTGGATTGACCTACCTTTGGTCTTTGATGATGGTGATGTACAGATGGGGTTTTGGTGTGGATGTCCTTTCTATTGGTTTTCATTCTAACAGTCAGGACCCTCAGCTGCATGTCTGTTGGTGTTTGCTGGAGGTCCACTCCAGACCCTGTTTGCCTGGGTATCAGCAGTGGAGGCTGCAGAACAGCAAATATTGCTGAACAGCAAATGCTGCTGCCTGATCATTCCTCCGGAAGTTTCGTCGCAGAGAGGGACCCGACCATGTGAGGTGTCAGTCTGCCCCTACTGGGGGGTGCCTCCCATTTAGGCTACTTGAGGAGGCAGTCTGTCCATTCTCAGATCTCAAACTCCGTGCTGGGAGAAGCAATACTCTCTTCTAAGCTGTCAGACAGTGACATTTAAGTCTGCAGAGGTTTCTGCTGCCTTTTGTTTGGCTATGCCCAGCCCCCGGAGGTGGGGTCTACAGAGGCACGCAGGCCTTCTTGAGCTGTTGTGGGCTCCACCCAGTTCCAATTCGAGCTTCCCAGCTGTATTGTTTACCTACTCAAGCCTCAGCAATGGCAGGCGCCCCTCCCCCAGCCTCACTGCTGCCTTGCAGTTCAATCTCAGACTGCTGTGCTAGCAATGAGCGAGGCTCTGTGAGTGTGGCACCCTCTGAACCAGGCACGGGATATAATCTCCTGGTGTGCCATTTGCTAAGACCATCGGAAAAGCACAGTATTAGGGTGGGAGTGACCCAATTATCCTGTCTGCCACAGCTTCCCTTGGCTAGGAAAGGGAATTCCCTGACCCCTTGCACTTCCCAGGTGAGGCGATGCCTCGCCCTGCTTAGGCTCACACTTGGTGGGCTGCACCCACTGTACTGCACCCACTGTCCGACAGCCCCACTGAGATGAACCTGGTACCTCATTCGGAAATGCAGAAATCACCTGTCTTCTGCACGCTCACGCTGGGAGCTGTAGATTAGAGCTGTTCCTATTCAGCCATCTTGGAAGACAAGTTTGATTTTTAAATGATTAGGCTCACCTAAGACCACAACCACTTCATGAGATTAGCTACTTTCTGGAGAGAGAAGTGGAAATGGAAGATTAGGTGACACAGAAGGGTGTAACATTGGCTGACTGCATTTATAAAGTATAGACAATGGGGGCTTACAGCCCAAGAGAATCTAGATGACGCTGGAGTGAAATGTAAGAACCTTAGCCTGACATACCTGGTTCAGAGACATTACATCTGAAATAATTATTTCATTAAGTAATGTTTTATTCCACAAACAATTCCCTCACAATTTTAAAAGTTTGCTTTACTGCTCCATTTTTAAACTCTAAAATTTCAGATATGAGTTCCCATTATATATATATAATTTTTTTTGACACAGAATCTCACTCTGTCATGCCAGCTGGAGTACAATGGCAAGACCTTGATTCACTGCAACTTCCGCTTCTTTGGTTCAAGCAATTATCTGCCTCAGCCTCCTGAATAGCTGGGATTGCAGGCACCCGCCACCACATCTGGCTAATTTTTTTGTATTTTTTAGGATAAACGGGATTTCACCATCTTGGCCAGGTTGGTATTGAACTCCTGACCTCGTGATCCACCCACCTCGGCCTCCCAAAGTGCTGGGATTACAGGCATGAGCCACTGGGTGCAGCTATTCTAGATTTGTCATTCTTTCTTCAAAAAAATGTTTACTGATGACAGTAGAGCAGAAATAGGAAATAAATTACAGTGAACAATAATAAACACTTTCAGTCCTACTAGAATATCCAGATTAATGAATGAAATGTATCATAATGGAAGAATCACACAAGTACATATATAATTAGAATTAGAGTATAAGCTCAATAAAAGAGCAATAAATGCTCTGAGGGTCTGTAATGGAGGGAGGTGCTGAATGTTAGATCACACAGGGGTTTCATGAAGATATGACAGAACTGAGATCTGAGGGATAGGAATACATTAACTTGGCAAAGTGAGATAGAAAAAAAGTTTCCTTGCAGTGACAGCACAGATGCAAAAACTTCCTGGGTGGAAGGAGCCCAATGCAGTTGAGCTCAGGGCCACTGAAGCTAAAGTAACAAGAATGACAGCAGTCTGATGGGAAATGAGGCTACAGGGGCAGGTTCAGGCTTCAGAACATGGAAAGGAAGAGTTCTTTATCTAGAAACTATGAGAAGCCAGTAAAGTCTCACTCTCCTTTTAAGATATGTCATTGCTAAATAACTATCCAGCCATTATTTATCTGAATATATACAACTGTAAAATATTAAGTGAAATAAACAACCCATCTTTGGAAGTCTCTCATAAAAGATGCACCTAGCGTTTAGTTGTGTTTCAATGAATTTAATATACAACCATTGGTGAAATTACTTGTATAAAATTGTTTTCTTCCATTCGCTATTTTATGACTATTTTTAATGGTTGATTTATGCAAAAATAAAATCTGTTTTGGACTATTATACCATAATGAAAATATTTACATTAGATACTTTATCTAAATATATATATATATGAATGCAATACTACCCATCCCAAACCATAGGAAAAAAAACCCTTGAAAGACTGATTAAAAAGGCTTCCGTTTCTGTTATGGCACCACTAATCGGACCAAATAGAAGTATGCATGTATCCTTCTGCCGTGTGCTAATTCTAGAACATTTGCTAGACCTATGTAAATTCACCCAAGCATATGGATTTAGTTTGATACAAACCTCTTGTAAATATAAATACAAAATTTGATGTTCAAAAATATCCTGTATTAGGCAAAGTAAATTCTAACAGCACAAATAGCAGGTAATTGGGAAACAAAATACAGATGTACCGAATCCTATTTTCAGAAGAACAGTAATGATCTATTAGACCTAGTGATGTTCGTGAAAGATCAGCTTGCACCAACCAGATTACAAAAACATACATTTCATTCATCTCATATCACAAGGCCTGACACATATGGAGGATCTTATAAAGCCAGGACATAAACAGTGACATCCATCTAGATGGCTACATGGATTTTGCATGTGTCAGGCTGGTGTCAGGCTCCCTTCAGATTTTGGCGTCTCTAAATTCTGAGTGGTGCAGAGTAAGTTTCCTACTACCAAACAGTGGTGAAGTCCAGATTCACATCATTGTGGTTGGTGAAATACAGTTGCTGAGTCTTTTCACCAAAATTGCTATAAGGGCTACTTGAACATCTAGAAATAGGTATGAACACTGCCTTAGGGAAAACAGTCCAAATTAGGCTCACCACGTCACGTGCTTTTGTGAGCAACTTTTTGTTAGAAGATTTGAAAGTCAGTTTTCTACCTGACACTGTCAACACACTGGACAGCAAGAATCTGATGGAAGCAGCCATGAAGTCCTTTAGAATTGAATTTCAAATGTACATTTGAAAGTACAGGCCGGGCGCGGTGGCTCAAGCCTGTAATCCCAGCACTTTGGGAGGCCGAGACGGGCGGATCATAAGGTCAGGAGATCGAGACCATCCTGGCTAACACGGTGAAACCCCGTCTCTACTAAAAAATACAAAAATCTAGCCGGGCGAGGTGGCGGGCGCCTGTAGTCCCAGCTACTCGGGAGGCTGAGGCAGGAGAATGGCGTAAACCCGGGAAGCGGAGCTTGCAGTGAGCTGAGATCCGGCCACTGCACTCCAGCGGGAGGCGGAGCTTGCAGTGAGCTGAGATCCGGCCACTGCACTCCAGCCTGGGCGACAGAGCGAGACTCCGTCTCAAAAAAAAAAAAAAAAAAAAAAAAAAAAAGAAAGTACATTGTAACGTAGCTATCTTCAGAGCATAGTGTGTTTCCTAACATGCCTGGGATGTAGGTACTGCTAACAATCTTACTAGAGATACCCTTTAATATCATCCAGTTTTCAAGTGTTACTCCTTAAGTGGTGCTCAAGAAACCCAAAGGGAAGGAGATGAAGTGGGGAAGTGGCTGGGCAGGAAAGACCCTGCTGATTTGGTGGAAAATGGTGATTCCTTTACGTTTTCCATGTTCTTGGAGAATTGAAAAGGAGCTCACTACATTTTAAATCTTGAAAGAGTTTCATGTGGTCAGTGATGAGTAATGCATAAGATTGTGACTTCCTGTGAATATGAGTTTACTGCAGAATAGAAGTCCACTACATTCTGAGCGAGCTCAGATGGCCTACTTGGAACAGTGCAGTTATCAAGGGCTTTTCTAGACAGATGTTTATGCTCTGTTTCTCCTGGAATGTATCACCTGTCTTGCACAATGTCATCCCCAACAGAATGATGACAATTTTATCTGTGCCTTTCAGGTATGAATAGAGGTGATGAGTCTGATAACGGAGTACTAACTCCTCTGTAGTGTTGTGGTCTGACCCTTGCACTCTACAGCTAAAAAATGCTTTCAGAGCCCCAGCTACATATATACATTTAAAATCAAGTTCTGAATGTTCACACACATGCAAAAAAAAACAAGCAAAACAAAACAAAAAACTAATTTTCTTATTTGTTGAATTCGCATTCAAATCCAGAAACATGGGATAGCTTCAAATCTTACCTTCAAATCCACAAACATAGGATATCTCCTTTACTTATATTTTAAACATTTCTTTCAATAGTGTTTTAAGGTTTTTATGCACAGACTTGTGCATCTCCCTTTAGCTTTATTTCTATGTATTGATTCTTTGTATAATATTTAAATACATTTTAACTTTATTCTCACTTTTAATTGTTGTCTAAGAAGCGTGCATGATTAAATCTCTTTTCATTTCAATTATATGTCTAGTAGTTTATAGATTTCAGGTAACTTTTAATGTCACATCATGTTATGCTAATCATGCAATTATCATAGATTTATTTCTGTCCAACCCTCACATTATTTGTTTCTTTTTCACGTCTGGTTGCATTGAAGAGGACATCTTGCAAGATGTTGAAAACAAGCAGTGACAGCAGAATTCACATCTCATTTCCATTCTTGGGTAGAAGCTTTCAATTCTCCATTAAATATTGAGTTGGTTCTAACTTTTTATGTTCTTATTAGATTGTGAAAGTTTCCATCTATTTTAGTTTTTTAATAATATCTTTAAAATCATAAATGACCATTTAATTATATCAAATGTTTCCCTTCTCTATCTACAGGACCAATAACATGTATTTTGTCCTGTTCCTGTGGTGATTCACATTTATTCCACATTCTGATGTTAAATCACTCTACTGTCCTAGAATAAGCTCCACTTGCACATGTATTATGCCCTTGTCTCTCACAAGATTTGATTAGTTAATAACTTTTTTTGAATTTTTGCCCCTATATTTATGTTAAAGTCTGTACGGCAATTTTCATTTCTCATACTTCATGTGTATCAAGATTGGGTATTAAAGTTATACACTTGGGCTAGGCAAAGTGTCATCCCAGCACGTTGGGAGGCCAAGACAGGAGGATCACTTAAGACAAGGAGTTTGAGCCTGCTGTGAACTATAATCCTGCCTCTGAACTTCAGCCTGGGAAACAGAGAGAAAAGTTGTCTTCTCGGGAAGGGGAACATCACATACTGGGGCCTATCATGGGGAGGGGGGAGGAGGGAGGGATTGCATTGGGGAGTTATACATGATATAAACGTCATGCACATGTACCCTAGAACTTAAAGTATAATAAAAAAAAAAAAGAAAAAAAAAAGAAAAAAAATAAAAACGGAAAAAAAAAAAAGAAAAAGACAATAATAATAAAAAAACAACATCATGATTTGAGACGTATAACTTTTTTTTCTGTTCTCTAGAAGGGTTGTCTAAGTGTGTTATTACTTTCTCAAATGTTTTCAAGATTTCACTGAAAGGTATCACTGGAGTTCTCTTTGTGAGTTTTTTTTTCTTAATAATAGGGTAGACTTTTATAATCCAAACCATATATTTCAGTTTTCTATGTCTTCTTTTGTTAGATTTTGTCAGGTGGTTTTTCAAGAATTTTCTCATTTCACTGAAATTGTCAAATGTGTAGATATTAAGTTGTTCTTAAAATCTTATTGACTATTTAGCCTGAGGATGACCTGTGTGTCTGTCTGTTAGCTCATGGTTTGAACTCCCTTTTTCTGTTATTAAATGAGTCTTGCTGGAAATTTATCAATTTAATTTTCCTATCTGAAGACCCTGCTTTTGACTTTATTGATTTTATCTATTTTATACTTTTTAACCAATTTTCTGCAATTATTTTTTCAAATTTTCTTTACTTTTCATTGCATGAATTTCCTAGTATTTGTCTGGTTGTTTTGGAATAAACCTTTCCTTGTTAATAACAGATGGATTTAATGATATACATTTCCTTTTTAGCATTATTTTAATTATATTTCAAATGTTTTATTGTTAGGTATCTTGAATATTATTTAATTAGACTTATTTTCATCATTGGTTCATGCCTTTGCAAGGGAACTATAAAGGAGAGGGAAGGGAATAAATTTTTCTGGTGATATTATAAAACAATTAGAAACAATTGAAATTAATTTTAATAAAATAGTTTAACTGAATATATCCAAAATATTTACAACACAATAAACATTGCATATATTAGTGAGATGTCTTATATTTTTGTTCTTCTTATTATTTTTTTGACACAGGGTCTCACTCTATTGCCCAAACTGGAGGGCAGTGACCAGATCCCAAATAACTGCAGCCTCAACCTCGTGTGTTCCAGCAATCCTCCCACCTCAAATTCCCTAATAGTTGGGATTACAGGCACATACCACCATGCTCAGCTAATTTTTTTCTTTTTCTTGCAGGAATAAGGTCTCACCACGCTGCCAAGGCCGCTCTCAAAGTCTAAAGCAATTCTCCTGTATCTGCTTCCCAAAGTGCTGTGATTACAGGATTGAACCACTCACTGCACCCTGCCTTTCTAACTTTCATACTAAATTTTGACATCCACTTTGCATTTTACACTTATAGTCCAATTCAGAATAAGATTTCAAGTGTTCAATATCTACCTGTGGCTTTCTTTCTTCTTTTTTTTTTTTTTTTTGAGACGGAGTCTCACTCTGTTGCCAGGCTGGAGTGCAGTGGCACGATCTCAGCTCACTGCAAGCTCCTTCTCCTGGGTTCATGCCTGTCTCATGCCTCAGCCTCCTGAGTAGCTGGGACTACAGGCGCCCGCCACCACGCCCGGTTAATTTTTAGTAGAGACAGGGTTTCACCATGTTAGCCAGCATGGTCTGGATCTCCTGACTTCATGATCTGCCCACCTCAGCCTCCCAAAGTGCTGAGATGACAGGCGTCAGCCACCACACCCGGCCTACCTGTGGCTTTCTGATTAGACACATGGAATTAGACAAACTACCCGTTTATCTAGGAGACACCTTAGTTTTCCAATCCTTAGCTTATGGAACTATTTTCATAGTAGGAAGAAAGTCCTGAGCCTACTTAGGTTTCAAAAGAAAGGGAAGGTTGGAACTCACTTTCTCTAAACTCTAGGGTTTAGAGAACTATAAATTAGATTGAAATATGAAAGACCTTATGAATATAATTTTAGAAGAAAAGTTCTCAAAGTGAGCCAGGCTGGATGCTTTGTAATTTAGAACTCACTGGTGGTTGTATCTTGGCATCCTAATGGTCACCACTCAGGTTTTTTGTTTGTTTTTTTTGTTTTTTTGTTTTTTATTAATGTAGAATACTGAATTTTCTTACTTAGACTTTGTGTGGAACTTCCAAAGTCTGGATACTTTTCTTAAAACACTTTTCTACACATTTTTTTTTAAATTTTCTAAATTGAAACTATGCATGGATACCCTCTTAACAGAAGGCTTATTTACTGCAGTTTCAAAGGCAAAACCTTTTCTTTTTGATTGGCTTTACCTAATTGCATAATTGTCTAATCTGTTTTTTAAAAAAAAACTTCCACAAATACATGCCAATGGTAGACAACTATATCAGTTGTCTGATGCCATTATTTGATCTTGGTTTTTTTTTTTTTTTTAGGCAGGATCTCACTCTTTTGCCCAGGCTGGAGTACAGTGGCATGATTTCGGCACACTGCAACCTCCACCTCCCGGGTTCAAGCAATTCTCGAGCCTCAGTCTCCCAGATTATCTGGGACTACAGGTACTTACCACCTTACCTGGCTATGTTTTGTAGTTTTAGTAGAGAATACGTCTTGCTATGTTGGTCAGGATGGTCTTGAACTCTCAACCTCCGGTGATCCACCCACCTTAGCCTACCA
>NW_022681473.1:79656206-79675731 GCF_009764315.1 Trachypithecus francoisi | reverse complement strand
GAGCTGACACAGAACAGGAGGACGCTGTCCACTGCAGGGACAGCGAGCTGTGTCAGGACAGAAATGAGCAAGCTTGAGTCTCCGGGGACACCTGGGGAAAGAGTAATGTAAGGCACACAACAGGGCTGTGACTCACTCCTCAGAGCAGGCTTGGGTCCCCAGAGTAAGGATGAACAGACAGCCTTCCCACATCATGTAGTGCGAATGGCGGGGCTGCAGGGGATGTAGTGCTCTTGCTGGTGGGCTGCCAGAGACCTGTCAGTCAGACCCACTTCTTAGTGAGGGTCCCTTCATTTCCTCTCTGGGATGCATTTCATCATATTCACTTGTTACCCATGATTCTTCCTGACAGCCTGCAAGCATTGCATCTTTTTCAGGCCTGGGGTCTGGCCCTACCCCAGGGGATTCTCGCCTCCACACCAGGGACCTGGTTACTGCTGACAGCAGGGAGAGAAGAAGGCAGAGGGGTCCAGCACGGGCCTCCCGCATTCATAAATCCCATTTTTCAACCAACATCGAGAACTGCCTGTCTCTTGCTCAAAGAGGAGCCTCAGGTCTCAGGAGTGGTCAATGCTGAGCTGACAAAGCTATTGAAATTCCGATCCCCATAGTCTTGAGATCTCTAGTGTTGCCAGGAGACTGTCAGGAGGAGCTTGAGAAGAAAGAGGCACAGGATGGTTCACATTGCTTTTTCCACGTGCAGTCAAGGGACAGCCTCTACACACTGAGGTAATTCTAGATGAATGTCTCCACATTGTTCCCTCCTCCTTTCTGGAGAGTTTAGTGCTGGCTGACTGTAGAACACTTTATTCACAGAAGCAATTAGAAAAAAATGTCACTCTTAGTTCACATGCTCCAACGTCACACTGGGAGTAACCGGTTCCAGAGGGAAAAGTCACGACTGGATCATTTGTATTCTCATCAGCCGCCTCCACGCACGTGGAGATGGATTTCACTGGTGTCGATACATGTGTTCACGTCCACAAGAGGCCACTCAGAGGGACTGAAGTGACTTCACACCCACCGCAAAGCCATTTCTGCTGCCAGAGTCTCCAATCTCCAATCACCAGGAAATTCTCCAGCAAGGGGAGAGCTCCAGCCTTCTCACTTGTAATCAGTAGCATCGACCTTGTCTGAGAAATATTTATTCTGTCTAGTTTAAGCTTAATTTACACAAACACTAAAAAGTGTAAAATAGACTTTAGCTTTTCCTCTAATTATATTTATATATAAATCCCTGAGCAGGTAGCTGTCAACTTGAAATTCCCTATCTACAGTTAATAAACATCAGGGTGCAGGGAGGGACCATGAGCCCCTTCCCTGCGCAGAGTAGGGGCTGGGCTGTCATTGCAGGAGAGCAAACCTGGTCTCCCATCTGAGCAAAGAGGAGGGGGTGGGAAGGGCATGGCGGTGTAGGAATTCTTACACATCAGCACAGATGCTGGCAGGCCTACTCTTCACTCACTCTGGGGGCCTGGAGGTCCCACCCTGATAACACCACATTGCCTCACAGAGGTGCCGGCTTTTCTGTCCTTTTTAGACCTCAGGGTAGGTGGTGCCAGGGATGATAAATAACTTAACCAACTGGGAGAAGAAAACAGGCAAAGGAAGGAAGGGTGAATGAGGAAGAAGAGACGAGGCCACAGGGGTGGGAGAACGTAGTGATAAAGCCAGGGGTGACAGTGTGGTAAGAACTGACAGGAGAGGAGAGGGGGGTCCATCCCCATCAGTCCCCTCCTTCCTGAACAACATGAGGGGTGCAGGGAGGGCGAGCCCTCAGTGAGTGAATGCAGCAGTTCAAAGAAACAAAAATAGACAAAAATAATAAACGTTCTTCAAGGACACCAGGATTTTGGAGAGGAAACTGTGAGACCTCTGCATGTCCGATGCCCAATAGTGCTGAGTGGGTAACAGGAAGCCTGCACCCCCAGCCCTGTGCACAACCAGAGACAAGGAACCTGTGTCACCAGTACTAGGGCTAGAGGAAAGGGCTTCCAAATGGCTCAGGAAGATGAGGGGGGCATTTCCCGCACCGCTGGGACCAGATGACCACAACTCCCCTGAGGAAACCCTACCAAAAAGAATTGAACATAATAGTGTTGCTTAAATATAAAAGGCTCTATTGATCAACCCGATACTGAGCCCAGGACACCTCCCTCAAGGTGGCTCCAGTTCCCTATCATCTCGACTTTTCTCCTGGCCTCCCATACTCCCTGAACCTGCCTGGAGGGCCCCCTGTCCCTCTGCTGCTGCCCACTCCAAAGAGAATAAGAAACCAAGAGCATAAGCCCCCCACAGGTCAAGGACAGAGGCTTGGCAACACTTCTTTCCTTGGAAAATTCCTCTACTAGCAAATCTGCTTCCAGGTGGCAAAAATGAGAATGATGGGCCAGCAGCCAGGTGCACAGTTGCAGAAGCTACATGGACCTGCCTCAGGGGCCAAAGGGAAGGGCTGCCCACAGGCAGGCCACGTCTAGAGTGAGTCCAGGAGAGACCAGAGAGAGTCGGGGATCCAATCAGGGATGACCCTACTGTCAGTGGGGTTGGCAGATTTTCAAAATCTGGTCTTTCCACTGAGGCCTACCAAAGCTCCCCAGGACGTCAGGGTCTCCAGTCCCCCTAGAGCCCCCCATGAAGCTGTCATTTCCTCTCAAGTTGCATACACTGGCAGGTAAAGGGCAGTCTCTACTCATCAGGCAAGTGGCCAGCTCGCCTTCAGATTTACCAAAGAAATCCAGGTCCTGCCTCACACTGGCTGGCTGGGCAGGCTTTTCCAAATGCAGGTATCTCTGGACCTGTTGCGTGGACACCAGGAGCATTAATGGACAAGCCCTGTGCTGGTCCCATGGTACCCTGTGCACCTGGGTAAGGCTGGAACACATGGGGGCAGGGCCCCGACATGCCCACTCTGGACAAACAGTGGGACCTGGGGAAATCATCAGTTGTTTGCTGTCCTGTCACTGCTGTTCTACACATCCTGGAGACTATGAGCATGGGTTGTGGTGCAGTAGTGTCTGGGCAGGACTAGAAATGCAGTTTGACCTGGAAGCAGCAGACACCCAAGGCTTAGGGTAGAAGTGGGGGCTCCGTACCATTCCCAGTGCCAACTTCCCTGGCGGCGGAAACAGAAAGGAATGTCTGGCAACCCACGGGGTCAGATGCCATGGCAACCCTAGCAGAAGTGCCTAACCCTGGCTGTTCCAATGACAGTTAGACATTCTTGGGAAGGTGGAGTCCTTTTGGGAGCTCAGGATGGGTGTCCTGGAAGTACCACTTAAAGGCCACTGAGGCCTCTCAAAATCCCTGTGTTAGAGCTGCAGCTCTCCATGTGGGCTACAGTGTAGTCAGCTACGCAGCTTTAGGACAACCCCAGGGCTCAGCTGCCCAGACCAGTGCCTTGAGAACTTTTGCAGCAGGGAAAGCAGCTTGGAGAAGTGTGCCTGGGAGACCATGTGGCACTGCCTGGCTGGGTCCTCCGCTGACAGAGGTGAGGGTAGGGCTCATGGGGACTGGTAAAGCTGGAATTATATATGTTTGGCAGGAAGGTGCCACAAGCTAAGCCCACGTCTTGGAAATTCCATGAGGTCCGCATGAGGTTGAACTAAATCAAGGGCAGTCTCAAGGGAAAAATAAAAGAAACACTCACATAAGGGACTCTGTGAAACTGAGTCTGGAAGAGAGGGCTGCCTGGTCCACTCCAGGAGATGTTGCCTAGAAGAAGTTTGCTTCCCATTGCATTCTCTTTGCTTGTTCTAAACATCACCTCCTCCCCATTCCTGTAATTTGCATCATTCTGGGCTCTTACTCTTGCTGCTCCTTGTGTACATTTTAAGGATGCTGGATTTGATTTACTTAAGAGCATATAAGGCTTATTTGTATTTCTGGTAATCATTTATTACATTCCCCCATTTTGTCAAATGACACGTTTATCTCATGTCTACTTTTAATATGTTAAAGATTTTGTATCCGTTTATCTAAAACTCTTTGCTTAAAATGAGTTAATTCTAGCAATCTATACATGGTTATGTCTGCATTGTTTTATATTTGATGATAAATGCACTCCCCCAATATATGACTGTATGGATACTTTTTTTTTTTTTTTTTTTTTATTTTTATTTTTTTTATATACTTTAAGTTCTAGGGTACATGTGCATGACGTTTATATCATGTATAACTCCCCAATGCAATCCCTCCCTCCTCCCCCTCCCCATGATAGGCCCCAGTGTGTGATGTTTCCCTTCCCGAGTCCAAGCGATTCATGTTCAGTTCCCACCTTGAGTGAGAACATGCGGTGTTTGGTTTTCTCTTCTTGTGATAGTTTGCTAAGAATGATGGTTTCAGCTGCATCCATGTCCCTACAAGGATGCAAATTCATCTTTTTTATGGCTGCATAGTATCCATGTGTATATGGCCACATTTTCTTAATCCAGTCTGTCACAGATGGACATTTGGTTGATTCCAAGTCTTTGCTATTGTGAATAGTGCCGCAATAAACATACGTGTGCATGTGCTTTGTGTAGTAGAGTAATTTATAATCCTTTGGGTATATACCCAGTAGTGGGATGGCGGGGTCATATGGTACATCTAGTTCTAGATCTTGAGGAATCGCCATACTGTTTTCCATAATGGTTGAACTAGTTTACAATCCCACCAACAGTGTAAAAGTGTTCCTATTTCTCCACATCCTCTCCAACACCTGTTGTTTCCTGACTTCTTAATGATTGCCATTCTAACTGGTGTGAGATGGTATCTCATGTAGTTTTGATTTGCATTTCTTGATGGCGAGTGATGATGAGCATTTTTTCATGTGTCTGTTGGCTGTATGGATGTCTTCTTTGAGAAATGTCTGTTCATATCCTTTCCCCACTTTTTGATGGGGTTGTTTGTTTTTTTCTTGTATGGATACTTTTTAAAAAGATACAATATAATCCGATCTCTCTGTCTCACTTGATCAAGTGGCTGAAGGAGTCAATCCCTCCATCAAATAGAAACATCACTTTGTATGTGCACCCACGATGAGAAGAAAAGACCAAAGCAAACGGCCAAAAAGGAGAGAATCACATGATTTCTGTGTAAACTCCTATATATATCATAAATATTTATTGCTAGAAACAGTATTTTAAATAAAAGGTTTTCAGGCAAGTGTATTAAAACGGTCTTGGATACATGGGGCCCTATCACTTGTAAAACTTGGCAAATCGGATGACGATTAAAAATACAAAATTACACAGAAAATACCCTTCAATAAATTGATTTTTTGGTTTTTTTTAATTGAGACGGAGTTTGGCTCTTGTTGCCCAGGCCGGAGTGCAATGGCGCGATCTTGGCTCACTGCCACCTCTGCCTCTGGGTTCAAGCGACTCTCCTGACTCAGCCTACGGAGTAGTTGGGATTACAGCCATGTGCCACCATTCTCGGCTAATTTTGTATTTGTAGTAGAGATGGGGTTTCTCCATTTTGGTCAGGCTAGTCTCAAACTCCCAATCTCAGGTCATCCGCCAGCCTCGGCCTCCCAGAGGGCTGGGATTACAGCCGTGAGCCACGTGCCCGTCCTAATAAATTGATTTTTTAAAAAAATGTTAATTGAGGTTCTCTAAAGGTAGCCTTTTAGGCAACATGCCCACTGGGTGTACTGATTCGTAGGGTGGCTGGTGTCAGGCGAATCGATGTGGCTCCCCCAGCCCCCTCCTGGGAACATCCTAGAGACAGCATGGAAAGGCACGAGGCCCAGCGGTCCCTGGAGCGGCCATGGTGCCCAGACCCGCGGTCTCGCCCTGCCCTGGAACCCCGTGTCAAGCACCCGCGGACTCTCACGTCCTCTTTTTACAGGGCAGCGGGCGCTTCTCCTGCACCTTGGCCTTGCGCTTCTTCTAGGCCTCCTCCGCCTCGCGTTTCTCCTCCTTGGCCACCTTGTAAGGCCACTTTGGTATCCGCAGGTGGCCGCTGTCCTTTGTGCTGCTCTTCCGCGCCGACCTCTCGGGGCTGGAAGGTGGGCGCTGGCGCCTTGGTGAGGCTGAGCTGGGGCACCACCACGCCGGCCACAAGCTGCTCTGCTGAAAGCCCTGCAGGGGCAGAGGCTGGTCTTCCGCGGGGCGGGGGTGGCGGAGCCCCAGGACCCCTGCAGCGGGGCAGGTGGGAGGCTGGCTCTTAGGAGCCCTCCAGGGAGCCCAAAGCCGCTGGCCGGGCCGCTTAGGCTGCTCTGCGCCCTGTTTCCCTGCCTCCTGCACCTGCACCCTCCCCCACCCCCCGCCGCGCCCCCAGAATTTCCTGCACCGCCAGCCGCCTCTTCCGCACCCACAGAGTGCTCATGGGGGACAGTGTCTGGCACGCGATGGCCACAGCGGGGCTGTTAGAGGCTCCTGGTCATCCTGACCATGTGATCCACGGCGCCCCGATCCTCCAGGCGGCGCATGGAGCGCGGCGTCAGCTGGGACAGCTCGCAGTCCTAGAGCTTCTGCAGGCAGTTCTTGGAGACCTCCGGCTTCCGGGCTTCCGCGCTCTCTAGAGGAGCGGAGGCAGCTCAAGCTGGTACTTTTCCCTGAACCGCTACCCGCAGGGGCGCTCCTGGAGCCTCTGCATGAAGCCAACGTGTAAATGGCCACTCCTCTGGCGACATCCCACGACGGGGGCCCTCGGGTGGAAACCCGCCCCTGCTAGCTCAGGGCTGGGATGCGATCGACCAGGCATGGAGGCTTTCAACCCGAACGCGTCCCTCCTTCAAGGTCAAGACCCGGGACATAGTTCAACAAGTAGTTGGTGATTGATGATAGCGTGCCCTGACTGGGCCAGAACAGCCGCTTTAGTAAAACAGCATAGGAAAGTGATGAAACAGATGCTCAGCTCCTTTCTTCATTTTCATTATATTTCCGTGATGCCTCTGTGTCCCTCTGACGACATCTCGCCTGGGATCTGTGACTCTGCCGGTCTTCAATGCCTACTGAGAAGGGTTCCTGGCCGTCATCAGGCATGAAAACCTCAAAGCCCTCTGCCCTCAAGGTGGGATCCCTGGGCCAGCGGCATCAAACTCACCAGGAAACCTGTTCTTCTGCTCAATCTTGGGCCCTACCCCAGGCCTATTCAAAGCAAGACTCCAGGGGCAGGGCCTGGCAGCCTGTGTTTCCACCAGATCTGTGTTAAAGCTCAAATGAACCAGCCCAGGTGATGCTGATGCAGGAAGCACAAGGCTGAGAGGCAGTGTCTAAGGCAACTGTGCCTATGGGGCCAGGGGCAGCCGCTGCCTGTGCAGCTATGATTAGGGCTGCATTCCCCTGCCTGTCCTGCTAGTTGACCTCAGTGTGGGAGCACTCATCTAAGGCCATCAGGGTAGATCCACAAAGCCGTGGTAGCAGACGACATTAAGGCTGGTCCAGCCATTGTGGTCAGTCTCCTGCGCCTTCTCAACGCTCACCCCACGCCACACCAGCCTCCACAGCAGCCCCACGCCTCCTGAACGCCCTCCGGGACCCTCTCCACGCCCTCGATGCCGTGCCCCTCCTCATCCTGGAACGGGTAAAAAGAATTGTCTTGCTGGGGGCAGTGACTCTCGCCTGTAATCCCAGAACTTTGGGAGGCCAAAGAGGGTGGATCACGAGGTCAGACGATCATCCAGGCTAACACAGTGAAACCCCGTCTCTACTAAAAATACAAAAAATTAGCCAACTACAGCGGGCGCCTGTAGTTCCAGCTATTCTGGTTGCTAAGGCAGGAGAATGGCATGAACCCGGGAGGCGGAGCTTACAGTGAGCAGAGATCATGCCGCTGCACTCCAGCCTGGGTGACAAAGCAAGACTCCCTCAAAACAAAAAAAAAAATTGTCGTCAGAGGCGATGCTGCGGGTGGGTGTCGGGCAGACTGGAGAAGTTCTGGAACTCTTTGTAGTAAGCGCGATCCTCCTCGACCTGTGCGCCTATGGGTGGGGACGGCATGCAGAGCGCCTTGCCACCCTGCGGCCGGGTCCCAGCCAGCAGCACCATGCAGGCTGCCGGAGGTGTGGACGGGGGTTCAGGGCACCATCAGGGAGAGCCAGTCGCGCACGCCAAGCTCCCTGCTTCTCGCTTCTGCGTCCCCAGAGAAGCCCTAGCCCTACCTCATATAGCTGGCCTAGATATATGCAGATTTATTAATTGTAGAAGAAAGAATTATACCTTCCAGGTAAAATGGCTACATAAAATAATGAGTTGCTGTTTTTGAGGCAAATTCTCACTCTGTCACCCAGGCTGGAGTGCAATAGCACAATCAGAACTCACTGCAGTCTTATACTCGTGGACTCAAGCAATCCTCCCCACTCAGCCTCCTGAGTAGCTGGGATAACAGGTGCACACCACCATGCAAGGCTAATTTTCTTTTTATTTTTTGGTAGAGATAAGGTCTTACTATGTTGCCTAGGCTGATCTCAAACTTCTGGCCTCAAATGATTTTTCTGCCTTGGCCTCCCAAAGCACTGGGATTATAAGTAGGGCCACTGTCACCAGCATTATATCAATTTTTTAATACAGATAGCTTCCCAACTAAAAATATTTTATTAGACTTAAGTCAGAAAAGCAGTGTTATTACTGACCCAGTCTTCCCTTATTTTCAGCTTATGTGCAATAACGAAATTACCTTTATTTTTTAATTTGTTTTATTTTATATTTTCAAGGTACACAATATGTTGTTTTGAGATACATATACATAATGAAATGATTAATATAATGAAGAAAATTAACAAATCTATCGTATCACTTAGCTGTACTTCTTTTTTATGATAAGAACATCAAAAATCTAGTCCCTCAGAATATTTCCCCAAAACAATACAAGATTATCGAATATACCTACAGGTTGTACATCAGATTCATTTATTCTACATTACTGCGCCTTTACAACTTTTGTCCTTCGTTTACCTAATTTCTTCCCATCAATGTAGCCACCTTTTTTTAATGTATTGAACTTTTAAAAATAGATTTCAAATATGAGTGGGGCCATGAAGTATTTTTCTCTGTGTGTCTGTCTTATTTCACTGGAGAAAACTGCCATTTACATATCTCCTACATTTAGTACAGAAATAGAGTGCTAGTCAAGAATATGTCTGTTTTGTTAGATTATTTTTTTCAAGTTATCCTCTTTATCAATTTTTTTGTACCATAAAAGAGTCAAAATTCTTGTATTACAAATATCTGTACCCAGGCTATTGATAAATAACTTTTTTTTTTTTTTTTGAGATGATGTGATCATGTCTTGCTCACGATGCGATCTCTGCTCACTGCAAGCTCCGCCTCCCAGGTTCACACCATTCTCCTGCCTCAGCCTCCTGACTAGCTGGGACTACAGGCGCCCACCGCCATGCCCGGCTAATTTTTTTGTATTTTTAGTAGAGATGGAGTTTCACCATGTTGGCCAGGATGGTCTCCATCTCCTGACCTCATGATCCATCCACCACGGCTTCCCAAAGTGCTGAGATTACAGGCGTGAGTCACCGCGCCCTGCAGATAAATAACTTCTTTTCGGGATAAAAAACTCGGGAAGTTCAAGATTTCTGGATAAATGATTGACAATGTTCTTAGTGGTCTCTCTTTGATTTATTTCAATTGTAAGTAATTCTTGGTGACAGTCTAACATAAATTCTGACAGGTGAAGAGAATAAATAACTAAAGTATCTCTAGGAGAATCAATAGAATATGATTATCTTGGTTAAATGGCTAAGAAAGTATGCTAAATAGACAAACACTTTTTCATCTTCCTAAATCAGAGTCAAATACTAAATGATCGTAAGGTAGCTAATTCTGTCTTTCTGCAAAAGTGAATCTGAGCTAAATTAGAAGAATGTCAGAATAATAAATTTTTCTTGAAAACTAGGAACAACTAATGTAATTAAATTATGAGGCATTGATTACATAGAGTTTTAGCATCAACAGAAAAGCTCAAAACATAGGTGAAAATCAAAAAGGTGTGCTGGGTTGGAACACTAAGGTGAATAATTTTATCATCTCAGATCACTTGGAAAAAAGCAGCGAGTCCAAAAGATGCTGGTGAGAAGCTTTCTCTCTGCTAATCCCTAATGTTCTGCAATAAACATGTGGAGGCAGAAGTGAGAGAGATTATTATAAAGTCTATGTGGTATAGAGTGAAGGAATAAGAGAACATTTCTGATAAGTATGTTCAAAATTTGGAGAATCATTCCTATCTAAATCATTCATTTAAGGGACTAAAATACAAGTAAGATGTTTCTTGCCACATAACCCTCAGCTAGTCAGGCTCTGAAAAGGGCAACACTGGCCACTTTGACAGTGGTAAAAAGCAGGGTTTACTCACTCTGGAATACTAAGGACTGGTGTAACCTTAAGCAGCACCTTATCTCTTTGGTTGAGGTTCTGCTTTGTTTCATTGAACAAATCTCTTGGGTTATTTTCTGTTGTGCCAGTCATTTCATTTGTTTTCTGAATCAAATGATGAGAATAAACATTGTTTGAATGTTAACAGCATTACCAGATATATCTTACAACTTGGTGTGCCATCCGCCTAATTTTGAACCTATAGGATGGGAATAAAAGCATTGTGAAAAACACCAGGTGATTTCCTTATAGCCAAATACTCTTGTCCCTCCTGCTTTTCTTTTGGCTTTCCTGCTGCATGGGTCATGGCAATAAATGGGAGTTTTCTGCACACAGAGAAAAAATTCACTTGTTGAAGATGTTAGTCTTCTTCTTGACCAACTCCTATATTGGTACAAACATGTGAGAGCAATGCACCTTCTGAATCATTTCAAATTTGTGGTCTTTGTTAAAGCAGGTAAGCTGGTGCCTTAGGAGACGTAGCCATCACATTCTATTATAGAATTTTCCATTCTGTATCATCTGGATTCTTATTTAAAATTTAAACTAATGTTGTTCTTTCTACTGCATAAGAATATTTATACCACTTTATGCTTAGTAAGTAATTAAACGTATACGTCAGTTAAAATCAGGACAGTCTCCTTTATTCTAAGTCCTGTTCCTGTTCCCCATCATCTTATATAGGAACCTTCCTCTTTCAATGGTTTATATTAAAAAAATTAAGACTATTGAAATCAACCCTATAAAAATTATGCTACAATTATTTTAAACCCTAACATAACAGTATTATCTTTGATATGAATCTGAAAATCAATTTATTTCTTATCTTTTGATAGATATTCATTAGTATGTTCTATCCTATTTTGTTACTTATATTTTGGAAAAGTTTCTTTTCTTTTTCTTTTTTTTTTTTTTGAGACAGAGTCTCGCTCTGTCCACCTGGCTGGAGGGCAGTGGCGCGATCTCGGCTCACTGCAAGCTCGGCCTCCCGGGTTCCCGCCATTCTCCTGCCTCAGCCTCCTGAGTAGCTGCGACTATAGGCGCCCGCCACCGCGCCCGGCTAATTTTTTGTATTTTTAGTAGAGACGGGGTTTCACCGTGGTCTCGATTTCCTGACCTTGTGATCCGCCCGCCTCGGCCTCCCAAACTGCTGGGATTACAGGCGTGAGCCACCGTGCCCGGCCGGAAAAGTTTCTTAATGTTAGAATAATATTACATAACTCCTCTACTTATCCATTTATTCATTTTATTTATTGTGTAATCTATTTTAAAAATTGCATTGGATAATGGTAATATATTAGCAAAGAAGACAAATAGTGCCATTACCCCCTTGGAATTTTCAATCTGGTAGTAATAAGAATAAGAGTTTTCTGTATATTATAATCTGATATACTCAGAGAAGATGTAATAGCAGAACAACCTAGCACTGAGAAACTGTTGTATGAGCTGAAATGTGATTAATAACTAGGATGTTGAGAAATAGTAAAGTCTGTGAGGTCAACTTAACTTAGACTTAAAAAGAAAATAAGCACTCTACTTTATTCTTTGTAAGATAAGATATCTACCGCTTAATTTTTCTATCCAACCTGGTTCAAATATACAAGTAAGACAAATGGTTTACAGTGTGTACAATCTGAAAACATAATTGCTGAAAAAGAAATCAGATTTAAAAATAATTTTATTGTATGATTTTATTTACCTGAATGCAAAAACATAAAAAGTAGATTAAGTGTTACGAAGGCATGGGGGAGGGTGAATGGAGAATAAATGTTAATGGGTATTGGGATACTTCTGGAAGTGATAAAAGTGCCCAGGCAGTAGAGAGTTCTGATGGCTGCACAAGTGTAATATACTAAATTCTCTGAATTAAATACATTAGAACATGACTTTCAGGGTAAGTGAATGAATCTCAACAAAACTTGTACAAGAAAAGCCATTATTGATGTTCTAGTAAAGATTTCACAATAACTTATTAATTAAAATAACTTAATTAACAAATGTACACATTCAAGGTGTTTATCCCATGAATAACCATAAAGTAGTTACATTCCATGAAGTTACAATGAACTCACAGGCTCTCACACATCGGGTCTCAGCACACTATTTGCATCACATATGGGGGGTCACAATAAATCATCATGAAACCAACTTTTCATGTACAACCAAAGCAAAAGAAAGGCCTCAGAGGGGAAGAGAAGGAGGAAGGAGGAAAACCATAGATAAGAGAACCTTTAGAAACATCAAAAAAACTCACAGATCCATTATCATAATCCAGAAACACCCCAACCCGACCCAGAGGCCTTTGCACATGCTGAATTAAAGGTGGAGAGTGGTGGAGAGACTATAGTCATTGCTCTCTTTGAGGAAATTAACAAAAAGTTTCATCAGAATCAATAACGATATTGGTATCTGCTGTCCCGGAATCTCTACAGACTCCCAGAATCCAGGTGGAAGAGTGGGTCACATCCACTTCCCAGTACTGCCTGCCGGAGATGAATGCTTGCGCTCCCCACACAGCAAAGCTCTCCACTCCCTGGGGATCCATGGGTGCACTGAGATGGTCATCTCCAAATATCACATGTCTCACATCCTCAGAAAGGCTTATATAGCAAGGAGTCATTTCCGTGCTCAGAGCATTATCCACTGACAAGGAAAAAATATTATATTAGTGAGTGCTATGAGGGACAGAGGCTCTGTGGCCCAATTATTCACTTCATTTGCTCTTCTTCCAAGAAAATACAGAAAAGAGGAAGCCAAGAGAGTTCAGCGCCATGCATCCATGAAGATGAAATGTCATTACAACTCTACAGCACATACAATTATATATTATTCCTTAAATAATAGAGAGAAAATGTGACCATATCACTGGGCGAAGTAATGATATAATGTCTACCTCTTCACAGTTTCGTTCAGGACATATCTAAAATTTTTTTTTCTTTAATAGAAAATCTTCTTGTATTATTTGTCTTTAAGATCATCAACAGGTAGACATCACTTTGCAGTGATGTGAGTATTTATTGGAATGTAAGTTATGCCTGTTATAATCTCAAACCTCAAAAATTTGGTAGACATTAACACGCGTAAAGTTGATAAGTTTCTGAAAGGAATACTCTGGCTTTACAATATCTCTTTAGCTCCTTATTCTATCTACTCTGGGTTCCTGCTGTCTGCTACCTAGACCTGCTCTCTTGAATGGAGCTAACATGCTTAGGCCATGTTCACAGATCTCTCCCCTTTCAGTTGTTACATATCTGATGGCATTAAAATTGTCCTGATTATGGATATTTTAGTCATTTTTTTATCAAAATGCCCTGATTTTGTAAATAATAAAGGTTACTTGTAGAATGCATGTAAATGCACATAGAATAGAATCAATTAAAAACCATTATGCCAAATCTAACCATCAAAATTGAATTAAATTGAATAAACACGAAATACTGATGCCACCGTGACAACGAGTGTCTCCATAACTACATGACCTGAATACTCTTTGTCCTCTTTTTCTGCAGACAAAGTATGTACATTGCTTTACATTTTCATCAAACTCTAACTCAGGAAATTGAGTTTTGCTCTTTGTAGTATTACTATGCATGTGGAGAAGATGCACATGTTTTGGAAAACTATGTATTACCTACATGTCAAAAATTATAAAACTTAAATGGGAAAAGCCTCGACCAAGGAATCCAATAAGGAAATGCTTTGAGGCTGGACTGCCAAGCAAGCTGGCTCTTACCTCTGAAGTTGTTGAGCATGTCTAGGACTCCAGTTATGCGCCATGAAGTGAGCTCCGGGTTCACTGGCTGGGACTTTTGCATCTGTGCCAAATCAGCCCTGCAAAAAAACAGTCTCAGTTATATTTCCAGGCCCAGAGCTAATCACACAGTCATACAAAGATATCATATTTTCATATAAGATGTTTCCTCAGAATTCTGCCAGTTTTGGTTAACTGCATGTACATTTTGTTCCACACTCTAGGAGCCATACAAATGATACTTTTTCTGAATTTTATTGCATAAAAACCCAATTTCCCCAGATATGTTGTTTTCAGACATTACACAACTTCTAAAGTCATTAAAAGACATTGCGTCCCTCTGCCCATCACACCCCTTGAGGGTATGCAAAAATCCTGGAAATATTTCAGAGAGCAAAATACTCAGACAAATATCTTTGGGTCCTCAGCCTGTAGCTGTCACTAATGCTAGTCAGTGTCTAACATAGAATATGCACTGAGACAAAAAGCTTTAATCTTTTGAGCAAAACAAAGGAGTCTAATTCCAGCCTGAGAACCCTGCTGCTGAGGGTCCTGAGGCAACCATTTTCCTGAGGTCTTTCCTAGAACTGGGTATATTGTGATGGAGCAGGTCCTGGTCATTGATGCTTTTAGGAACAAAGCCTTCCTCCTCAGCCCACCCAGAGGGAATCTCTCTCCTCCCTCTGTCTTTTTTTTTTTTTTTAACCTCCCATCCCTCTACAGTAGAAGACACCTCTATGATCCCTCAGAGAAATTTTGTATTAAGATCTGTGGGGTAGGGCTGGACAGGATGGATGGATTGGGAAGAATAAACCTCAGAGTGGCAAATTGTTTTTACGTATATTTGAATTCATACAAATTTTAAGATGAAAACTTTCCAGACCAAAGAGAAGAAGAACTCAGGCCCTCTTTTGAAACAAAACTGGAAATAGCCACTCAGAATGATATTAGTACCTCAAAATGTATACATCCCCTTCATTCACAAGAGAATGAACTTTTCAGAAATAGCATTTTTTTAGTGTAAACTCACCTTGCCGATACATTTCTCACATCCTGCAAAAAATAAAAGATAATGTTAATTATGAGAGATTTTTCCTTCTGCGTATTTTCTCCTACTCTTGTTTCTTTCTGTTTTACTGTTTTAAAAATGTGAATCTCTTTATTCCCCTCTAAGGAATCATTCTAGGCTAGGTTAATAACAGAACCTCAACTAAACAATGAAAGGCTCCATCAGTGGCATGAAGAAGAAAGGAGCTGAGCAAGAGACGGTGGAGTAAAGCAAAGATATCTAGGCTTCCAGTGTCATTAATTTCCTAATCTTATTCCCAAGGGAAGGTCTGACCACGCATGACAACTATTAAAACAAAGCAGAACCATATGAGAAACAGAGTACACTGACATTGATGAGTAACTTTTACAAACCTCTCCCAGGCAAGGGGAAAACCCTCAACATCTTCAGCAAATCACTGTTGTATGGGACATCAGAGAGTGAGGAGGAACTAGGGCATATCAATGGAGTATTACTAACCTTCCCCTAGCCTCGAGTTCTAATGATTTTAGATGATCTCTCTGTGTGGATATTACTCCAAATTATATTGAAGAGAATCTTGTTATATGTGATCTGCTAAAATGGTAAAAATTTCCCAAAGATTATCAAAGTATCCAGTAAATAAGTGACTGGACAAATGTAATGTAATGGTGGGAGTTAGACAGCATGTGTCACTTAGCTTAGAGCAGTGACATATGCAGGTGACATTTGCATGTCCTGGCAGCAATGTCCAACAAGGGTTTCCTGTCTCTGAAGATGGACCCTCCCTCCTCACCTGGAGCAGCTCCACGTCAGGCATGTGGCACATCTCCCACAGCTCTCTGTACATGTCTTTCATCCTTTCTAAATGTGGGTCATTCTCACTTGACTGTCTTGTAGTTGTTGGAAAAGCTCTTTTGCTTCTCTTTCCAGTGCCTGCAGATGCAGTTGCTCCTCCTCATCGAGAAATATATGCATCTTTTGATATTGAATAGTGATTGTCACCTTCCTTAATGACACATAGTCCTGCAGAGATGTTTGGTTAAAAGAATTACATGTTCTCACTCTCAATAGAAAACTTCAAATAATTATATGCTGGGTGTAATCAAGCAATTTGTAAACTTTCTGCCTCACTCTTGCAAAGAGTCTTGAATATTTGATGTTTTTTTCTGTCTATCTTTTTCAATATTCCTATTCTCTCTCCCCTTTTAAATCAAAACCTATATAAAGACTTCCGGTTTCTGTCACTGTGATGCTTCTTTACAGTTCTTACTGAGTCAATTATTTCCTCTATTTATGTCTCTTTTAGGATTTTTCCATATCTGATTCGCCTAAATGTTAAAGAATATTTAACCATACAACATATTATGCTTTTTTCTTTTTTACTTTTACTATAGTTTTACTCTATATACTCTTCTATTTCTGTCCTCTTCCTCACACCCAGTCTTAGCGAAATGTTGTCTCATCTCCAGTGTCTGAAAAGGTTTATACCAACCTCCAAATTTGACTAGAATGCGTATCATGTTATTTATCCAATATAAATTTGGCTAGCTTGTGTGGGCTGCTCTCTTTTTGATTCCTATGATATCAATTGAAATCACTACATTTTCTTGGGATGAAATCACTATCTTTTAACTGGTAGTTTGAATTTAACTAAAAAGTATAAGCCAACATTGTGTTTATTTGCATAAAAATAAAGGAAATACTTTCATTCTTACCACTAATGAATGAAATTTTCTAGTTTCCTGATTTAGATTATTTTGTGTCTCTTGATTGATTTTCCATAAATAGTCCATTTCCTTTATAAGTTTCTCCTGCAAAAGGAGCAAGAAGCTTAGCAAAAATGAAGACAGTATACTAGATTTCATTCCCTTATCAATTAAATAAAAAGGCTGTAATTGAAAGAAACGCAAATTCAAGTTAGAGTGGAGTGGCCAGATTTTTCCATGTTGAACAAATTTGGTTCTAATAATTTGGATGTGAAAAATGATAGAAATATAATAGAGAGTTTTAAGGGACCCTTCAGATAATATCATCAATTTTCTGAGAAACTGGCTTTTATATAACATGACTTTGAAAAGTGTTCCTGGTGCTGGTCACCTGTTCCACAGCTCCATTCTATACGTTCAAACAATGTTTCTAAGGAAAGCTCCTTTAGTGAAGTCTCAACATAGCTATGATTAGAGTGCCAAATTAGTCAGCAACATTGAAAGGACACATTTATGTGTTATGATTGACATGGAATAATCACCACCTCCACCATCTACATTCTCATCACCATCATTGCATTGGCCCTCATCATTCTTATTTGGGACTCTATACATATCAAACTGCCTTACAGGCATCACATACCCTGCATTCCTCAGCAGCCCATCCTATTGGACTGTGGCTGTGAGCCATGTGCTCTGGTGACTCAGAGCAGGGCCCACAGAGCAATTGCTTGTCAGCTTCACAGAAGAGCTCCTTAGTCTCCTCATGGAGCACACAGATATTGTGTGAGTTGTTGATGTTCTGAGGTCTGGTCTGTCTGGCTAGGGAAGCCAGCTTTTTGAGCGTAACATTGGTGTTGAAGTCGGGCTTCGCTGAGATTTCTCTGCACTCAGGGCAGCGCATTGGTGCTCTGCCTTCTTCCCAACAGAGGCAGAGGCAGGGCCTGCAAAAGCTGTGCCCACAGTCAATGGTGACCGGGTCTATGAAGAAGTTCATGCAAATGGAGCAAATGAGCTCATTCTGGAAGGCTTGCAGGGTGTCTGAATCCATATCTCTGAAAATTTAAAAAAAGGTGAGAATTTCTTTTTCTTATTTTTATTTGCCCTGATGAAAAGGGAAAAAAGGCCAGTGGACAATTTTCCTTGTCTACTTGAGCTCTGTCCAATATGTCTAATAAGTTAGCTCCAGTACAAACTGAGGCATAGTAAATGCAAACTTGCTGGATTTATAAAGTTTTCCCTCAATAGCCATTGAAGATTGGGTCCAGGACTCCCTGAGATACCAAGATCCTACGATGTTCCAGCCTCTTATTAATAAATGATGTGGGATTTGTATGTAACCTAAACCTATCCTCCTGAATACTTTATGTCTAGGTTACTTTGAATGCCTAATACAATGTAAATGCTGTATAAATACTTGTAATGCCATACTGTTTAGGAACAGCAAGTAGATTGTTAAAAATATGTACGTTTGGCAGGGCGCGGTTGCTAATGCCTGTAATCCCAGCACTTCGGAAGGCCAAGGTGGAAAGATCATGAGGTCAGGAGACCGAAACCATCCTGGCTAACATGGTGATACCCCGTTTCTACTAAAAACGCAAAAAATTAGCAGGGCGTGGTGGCACGTGCCTGTAGTCCCAGCTATTCAGGAGGCTGACACAGGAGAATTGCCTGAACCCCGGAGACAGAGGTTGTAGTGAGCGGAGATGATGCCACTGCACTCCAACATGGGTAATAGAGTGAGACACTGTCTCACAAAAAAAAAAAAAAAAAAAAAGGATATGTTGTTCAGTACAGCTGCTTTTTTCTTCCTGTAAATATATTCTTCTGTGATTAGTTGAACCCACGTGTATGAAACTTATGGATATGTAACCAACTGTAATTCAAATGAGAAAATGAGATGAGAGCCCTCATGGTATTTTTGTAAACAAGCCATGCTCTCAATCATTCCAGTTACTTAGCAAGCTTAAAGCCTGGGTAGACGGTAAAAGCTGAGATGATTTCTCAGTCACTTATACAAGCTGATTCTTATTTCTTAATCTCATTCTTAAGAACATTCTTAATCTCGTTCTGTCTCTGTCATTCTCTCTCAAGGATTCCATGATGATAATATATGAAAGACACTTAGTATCTATGCTATTATTCTCTACTCCCTGCCGCCAAACTAACCTATGAAGTTTGCTCACACAATTATAAATGAAGTAGGTTTTATCTCAGATTGATTAATCAGAGTGGACTATCAACTCCTAAAATTATCAATCATTAAATTTGTCCTTTTCACTTTAATATCAAAACTCTTCCTTTCACTACATTAATTGTAAATAATATCTATTATTTTTAATTTAGAAAATTTTTCCCGTAGTCTATTCAGATGATTAGAGAGAACACTGTCACATTCTGAAATAATGAATATTTAAATATAATAATTTATAAGAATTAATCAACAATTAATTATCTTCTAAAATGACAATAAAAGTGAAGACAAGTATTAGGTTTTCCACTCTACACTAGAAAATCTGGAAATGCAGGCCGGGTGCGGTGGCTCAAGCCTGTAATCCCAGCACTTTGGGCGGCCGAGACGGGCGGATCACGAGGTCAGGAGATCGAGACCATCCTGGCTAACACGGTGAAACCCCGTCTCTACTAAAAATACAAAAAAACTAGCCGGGGGAGGTGGCGGGCGCCTGTAGTCCCAGCTACTCGGGAGGCTGAGGCAGGAGAATGGCGTAAA